>NC_056732.1:589097965-589250465 GCF_019279795.1 Protopterus annectens
CTCATGTCAAACAGCAGTCAAACTTGTGAATGGAGATTGCAGACCATTCATAGAAAGCAGCTACTCCATTTAAACATATATTTTAACATAGAAATGTAATTTTTCAACATTTTTGCAGGGAGCAAACCCCCTTGCACCCTCTACACCCCCTGCAAATTATAAATACCAATTCCAAGATCGAATTACAGTGGGGAAAAGGGTACATTTCCCAATACTCCCTTTACCATGATCTCCATGCAGAAGCATTTAACTTACATCTCTGTATTAAAATGTCTTTAAATGGAGCAGCTATTTTTCTGAATGCTCTGCAATCAGAAGTTCAACTGCTGTTTGACTTGTTCAGTAGCTTTTCGTTTCTCCTAAGTTTGACATGTTAAACGTTCATTCATACAACAATTTTGGTCTTCTTGTCGCTCTAATTTAAATTTCGTCATTCTGACAATTCATTCTGTTAAACAGAGCCATATATATACCACAGAAACACAATGTAAAGAGCAAATACCATTTTTAAGGAATTACAGATTCTGAACTAGGCATTATGTCTGCCATAGCAAACACTTCAAGAACCAGCTACACTTAAATTGTATTGTTGCGTTTCCTATCATAACTGTAAATAACAAACCCTTATAAATGGGTATAACCCTCTTACTATGTGCAGTATCATTTATACAGTTAATACAAAAAGTGTTTGTTTTTTTTGTAAGTTATTTTCTTAATAAGGATGAGCTCTTATATTTCTTTGAGCTCAAAACTCCTTCCATGGCATCATCAAAGTCTAATCCTATAATGCTTCACTATCAGTATTAGTTTATGCACTACTTATCTCCATGTTAAATGCAGCTAGAGGAAAGTTTTGTCTTCTAGAAAGACAAGTCAACAAATATGTCTTATAGGTGAAGCACTTCACATTGAAAATTAATATTATGATGTATTGTAGTACTGATACCACAATGTAAGTAACTGTTCTACTAAACTTATAAATTGCTTGCAATAACACTGAACACATTGCTAGTGTGTGCAAAAAGGGCTTAACGTATGTATTACAAATATTATACATACACAAATGTTTTCATATGCACACTCGTGCAAGTAAACACATATATATATATATACGTTTGTTCTCATATGCACACACACACATGTGGACACATGCAGGCAAACACACACACACACACACACACACACACACACACACACACACACACACACACACACACACACACACACACACACACACACACACACACACACGTAAAACAACTTGCATTTTTATACCACTTTGGCAATGGTAAGTCATATTATACTGAAATAAAATTATGGAGCATTTAAATTGAAAATGAAAAGACTGGGTCATGTCAGGACAAGAGTAGAAATGCAGCTGGGTAACATGAAGTATTTACTTTCCACATATTTTTTTGAGACATGAAGAAAAAAGCACACTGACAGAATAGCGATGAAGATATGCTAGCCATAAATATAATTTGTCTTTCTTTGATGATACCACAGATTTTTGGATGACAGTCAAGGAGAAAAGAATTTGCAGAACCAACAGACGTGGCTGAAAGGGAAAAGAAAATTCAACACACTGTAAGCTGGTTTTAAAGCTTCTGATTTCAGGGTGATTTTTTTCTTTTTGTCCACTAAAGCTTCTGAAGTAATTCTGTCACATGCACTCTGCTTTCTTAACCTCAGGGTTTGATGTACAATAGGCTATCATATTACTTTTAAAAATAATCTGACTACAGCTGCACAAAACTGATGTTAACTCTTGGCAGTGAGATAAATAATGCTGCAACTTTTGATGAGGCTGCGGAATATTCCTTTTTATACATTGCTGAGATACTTCACTGTTGCATGTGGGTAACATTAAAAATCTTCAAAGATATAAAAACAATGACTAGCAAAAAATATCCAAGATGAAACACTGGCACTCTTGCATGTTTTATTTATATAATGCTTTGATGCTACAATCAAAACATATGCAGACAAAAAAAAAAAAGGAGTTACTGTCTGGTATTTGTAGAAATGCAATGTATTCAGCATGGGCATGTGTTTTATGAAATTCTAAGGAAGAAGTGACATGTAAGTTTTACATGCAAATGAAGACACTGGTTTTGTTCCAGGACATATTAATTTTATATTATGATATAATAAATACCCTGCCCCTCCTGAAATTCACATTAATATGACAGACATTAGTTTTGTACTTCTTGCTGTTCAGAATATGCTTTATTATACAAAATATTTTGCTCTATGAAACCTTTAAGTGATTCAGAGTAACATGTAAAGTGTTTCACTAGTGACTAGTGTCCCCCACACTTTTAATTGTTCATAAAAGCTTTGTGATGCAAAACCTCTTGTTATATTAACATTTTATGCACCATAGAGTAATATTTCAAAGTCTGTGGTATCTAGTTACGCCCTTAGTATTGCAAACTTTGCTCATTAGTCTATGGGAATTTGGAGGTTCAGCAGCCACAACTTCCATGCACATGTGCCTTGAGGACTGTTTATCACTGTTTTATGAATTAAAGAAGATTCTACATGGAAACCTACATGGATACATATTAGGTGTAACTTTATAAATGCATACAAATGTAACTCCCTTGGCCATTCTCTGTTTAAGGATAGAAAATAAGAAAACACTAAATATTCACAATCTGTTATTAAATATGACCCTCACCTATCTGAACTGAATGAAACAAACTGGTACAGAATGCATCTATATTTTATTCCAACATACTGTAATTATATTAGCTGGTAAATTGATTGAATTGCCATAACTTCCACACCTTAAAAGCATAAGAGAAGTTGTAAAAACAAACTGGTACAAAATGCATCTATATTTTATTCCAACATACTGTAATTATATTAGCTGGTAAATTGATTGAATTACTAAAATTTCCGCACCTTAAAAGCAAAAGAGAAGTTATAGAAGCAGGCAGCAAATCAAGACTTCACAAGGGCCTACCAAAAAGATATTTACAGATTGGAAATATTATATGGAATGCATTAGAATCAAAATTCTGGTAGGACACTGGAAATGAACTTAAAGTAACATCTGTCCAGTAACTGTTACCAACACCAACATCTAAAAGAAGAACACATAAAAATGCATACTATAATTCTTCAGTTTGGCCAGCATATAACCCTAGCATTAATACAAATACAATCTATATCAGTATTTTGCAATTAAAATAGAAATGTATTCCTTTCAAGTATTATGGAACCCTCAGCTTGTGATACTATACAATGCATATCTAACTCCAACCAAAAACATAGATATTTTCCAGACTTATCAGCAAACTGTACTGTTAGCCTGCAATTCAGATAATTTTGACCTTACATGATTTGAGATTTCACTTACACAAAGCAAAACTGAGCAAAATTACAGAAATAATTTCAGGAGGTATGCACTTGAAATGGTACCCTTAAATGGAAATATGCAACATTACACATTCCACCAACAAATGTCAACAAAAAAAATTAAGACCCTCTATAAGAATTTCCATGCTAATAAATTTGTATATTAAAAAAATGGATGGATTTAAAATGCATTGTCTTGGGAAGATGTTGATAATATGGTAAATAAGTATGTAAGATCATATAAAGTATTGCCTAGCCCAAATGAAGAAAGTACAGTTGTGTAGGCTGAACTTGCCATAACAGTAGACATTCAAATGATTATTGCTGCAGTAGCCTTAGCTGTATGGGATATATCCTACCGAGGATATAAACAGCCAGCCAGATTCCAAAGCTTCAGGGCTCCTTCCATGTGCTCAAACTGTCAGGCAGCTGACTAAACGATATGTGTGGGTGCAATGTTCTGCAGACCTTTTCTCCTAGCAGAAAGAGGGAGTATGAGCCTGGAAAGAACAAGGCTAGGAATAACAAAAAACAAATGTCTACATGCTGGTATAAAAAAAACACACAAAAAACAAGGGGGATTGTGGGAGGGAGTGGATAATGCAGCAGACATCATTTGAAGATCTACTATTATGGTAAGTTCAACCTTCACCACTGTACTGTGTGATCACTGTTGCAGTAGTCTTAGCTATATGGGTAGATTACCATAGCTAACTATGTTTGAGGGGTATAAGGAGAAGGGTCCAGGAGCCCCTGGAGAAAGGTCTTAGCAAAGCATGATCTAGATCTAGAGAAGGAATCCAGCTTATAATGCTTTGTAAAAATATGTACAGTGGACCAAGTAGCAGCTTCAAGAATACTGCTAAAAGCCATAGAAGAAGCCAAGGTCCTTGTAGAGTGGGCTTGACCCTGTCTGGAACAGATGTGTCATGGTGAACATAAAAGATAATCACCTTAGACAACCATTTGGAAATAGTCTGCTTTGACACCTGTTGTCTCTTCTTCTTCTTTCCCTCACAGGAAATGAACAATTGATCTGATGATCTAAAAGATTTAGTTCTTCAATATAGTACCCGAGTTGTCTGTGGACATTCAAGGTATGGGGTATCCTTTCTTCCTCATTTTTAGGTTCAGGAAAGAAAATGGGGAGATGGATAGTTTGACTTAAAGTAAATGTGGAAACCACTTTAGGCATAAAAGAATGAATAGTTCTCAAAAAAACATGTACTTGTGGAAAATGAGGTAGGGCTGACTTACCATAAGAGCTTGTAACTCAGATACCCATCTGGCAGAGGTCAGAACAATCAATAAAACTGTTTTCCATGTTAAGAACCTCAAGTTAGCCAGATTAGTTGGTTGAAATGGAACAACTGTTAGTTTCTTTAACACAAAATTAAGATCTCAAGGAGGGACCACTGGTTTTCTTGGAGGCCTCTTATGCAAAACCCCTTTCAAGAACATTTTGACTTGCAACTGCATTGAAAGAGGAGGATCCATGAGCAGACAATGCTGAATTGGCTGATAACTGAACCTTGACAGAGGAATAAGAAAGGCCATAGGATAGTAACTCACACAAATATTGTAAAACTAGAAAACAACTAGCCCTGAATGGGTGCTGATTATGTTGGTTTTACCAACTAGAAAACCTTTTCCATTTGCTAATATATTATTTTATAGTAGCAGGCTTTCTTGTCTCCATTAGTACCTGCTGCATGTCCTTAGAAAACATGTACCTAAAAAGAATTAAGACCCCATCATCCAGGCAGTGAATTGAAGATGATTGATGTTGGGGTTTATCAAACACCTGTGTTCTTGTGCAAGTAGATTCATTCTGTGAGGAAGTTTGTGGCAAATGGCACTGGCCATTTCCAAAAGAAGTGAGACCCATGGTTACCTGGAACAGAAGGGAATCACCACAATGATATTGGGGAATTCCTTCTGAATCTTCTGAAAGTACCCTGGACATTAGTGGAAAAGGTGGAGAGACATATGGGAACATTAGCATCTAAAGAAAAGAAAAGGCATCTGTCTTCGCATCTGTCTTCCAGACCTTCTTGTATGGAGTCCTATAACAGAGTTTTGCCAGTTGATTGCTCAGAGAAAAGGCAAAGAGCTGTACTTGAGGAACTCCCCACAGATATATCAAATCTTGGAAGACTCCCGGATTTAGTTTCCATTTGTGAGTGTCTGCCCTGGTCCTGCTTACAGTTTGCTCTGACGGAATGTAGGAGGCCTGTAGAGTAAGATTGTGCTGTGAAATTATATCCCAAGCTAGGTCTACTTCAAATGATTAAAGTTTCACAACATCAAACATCTCGTCATCGAAGACCAGATGATCAAAGTTGTGAAACATTGAACATACTGAACGGAGATCGCAGTACAGTGTGGAATGGGAAATTTGTCATTCTCTTCACTGTAGTGCATTCTCAGAGTTGGTATATTTAAGAAGCAGGGGGTGTGGGGGGTGTGGTATGCCCTCCCCCCTTGCAAAAATGTGAAAGAAGATTTATTTATTTTTTAATGTTCGATGTTTCACAACTTTGATCATCTGGTCTTTGATGATCATATGTTCAATGCTGTGAAACTTTGATCATTTGAAGTAGACCCCCCCCCCCAAGATAACACTGCTAGTCTGCAAGGGGTTATGACCTAGTACCCCTTGTTTGTTGATGTAAAACATCACTGTGGTACTGTCTGTAACCACTTGAAGTGGCCCTGGGGAGAAAAGATTGTTCAGAGAATTTAATGCCTTGATCAGGGCAAGCAACTCCTTGATATTTATGTGTGTGCATCTGTCCTTGGTGTCCCACACCCCCTTCTATTGCCTCTAAAACTGCTTCCCATGTAGATTCTGAACCATCTGTGGTGATTGACTGCTTAGGAGCAGGAAAGGAGAAGGGCAGACCTTGATTTAAGGATATCTGTTGTCTCCACCAAGTGATTTATGTTCTGACAATTCCCAGTACTGGGATCTGAAAAGACAAAGGGTGTTGATGCTGGGAAAAAAATGATTTTAGATATTACTGTATCTTTCTAATGTGGAGTCTTGCCAGGGATATCATGAGAATCATAGATGCCATGTGACCTAAAAACCTAAAGTATTTCCTCTCAGTGACTGAAGTCTGAGTAGAAAATCTTAGAAATAGTTCTGACTAAAGATCTATTTTTCCAGTGGAATAAAAGCTCTTTGAACATAGGTGTCTAGTTGACATCTCAGGAACACAATCCTGTGTGATGGAGTAAAGAAAGACTTCTGAATGTTTTCTTGGAATCACAGCTTGTGCAAGAGATATCTCACCCAACAGAAAGATTTTTGAAATTTTGAAAAAGACTGCAAAGATAAGCAAGTGATCTAAATATGGAAACATGTGGATACCCTGTTGCCTTCAATGAGCTGTAAATGGAGTTGGATACCTTGCAGGATCTCTTGGTGCAATGGATAGTCCAAAGGGTAAGGCAGAGGACTGATAATGTGATCCAGACACACAAAACCTTCAGAAAAGCCTGAAGTCTGGATGAAGAGGAATGTAATGATAAGCATCTTTTAAGTCTAGTTTTACCAGGAACATGGAAGAGGAAGAAGAGACAATAGGTTGCGAAGTGCCATGATTTTGAATTTGGGCAATATCAAAAACAGGTTTAGGAAAGAAAGATCGAGAACTGGTCTCCAAGCATTTTTTTTCTTTGGAACTAGGAGCATCCTTGAATAACACCCCTTCCCCACCTTGGAAGGAGAAATGGATTTATCCTTGGGACAGTATGTATGAAGAACAGGTAGAAACAAAACAATCTGATTTGTAGGATGAAGAATGACCACCCGGAAAGCAGGAATTTCCTACCAATACAATCTGTAACCCTGATAAATGAATTTCAGAACCCATTTTTCTGAAGCAATCTGTTGCCAAAGGGAAAACAGATTCACACTTTCTGGAAGAGATACAGCACCAGGGTGGGAGGGAGTCATAAGGTCTCTTGAGTAGTCATTCAGACTTTTTAGTCTCCTTGGTTTTGGGAGGTTTTTTGGCTTCTTTGTAGAAACTCCTTGACACTTCTTAAGTGTCTGTTTACCTGAATTGTGCTTACTCTGCTTTTTTTTTTTTTTGCCAAAAGTGGACAAGGAGAAAAAAAATCTCTTGGGCAATTTCAAAAAGAAGGCCTAAAAAATCTTAGAGATTCCTTGAATCAACTTGTTCCTCTCATTACAGTTTTTGATCACCTCTGCAGAAGACAGGACAATCCCTAAATCTCTATCCAAGGGAGAATTTAAACTCTCACTTTCAATATCATCTCAAAGGTTCTGAGAATGCAGCCAAACATACCTCCTTAAAATCATACCAGTGGCCATACATTGTAAACAATCAGTAGTGACCTGTGCAATAGAAGAAACTGGATTATTTAAAACAGATTTTTCTTCACAAGAATAAACTGTAGATAAAACATTCCTTATACTTTCACAATATGTCACAATAAACTTTAACATATCAGCCTGACAATTTAAAATTCTGAAATTCAAAGTTGCAGAAGTATACACTTTTTTCCCAATACCTATCGTAATTTTTCTATCTTTATTAGAAAGAGTGGGATTGAAATTAACAAAGTGCTTAGCAGCAGATGAGTCACCTAAGGCTATAGCTGCTGGATCATGTTTGGTCATAGTGTATAAAAAATTAAAAGACTGACTACCTGTATACATCCTATCTGTCTTTTTAGGGACAGCTGCTGCAATATTCTTAACACATGGGACAGTGCCAAAGCTCAAGAGGAAACTTGGGAGGGGTTAAGAGCAGAAGAGTTCCCTAAAAAAAGCCATGAAGAATGGCAATAGCAAAAATAGTTGTTGAGTGTTTTTTTCCCTTTAAGGGACTTCATCAGAACTGTTGGATGTCATAAAATACCCAGTATAAATACAATAATTTATTGTCATTTGATACAAAAAATGACCAATAACATACAAAAAGCAGATATCAGCTAGTTGAAATTAAAAAATGCAAAAATACAAATGCCCTTTTTAGGCACATTTTAGACCATGTTTAGACCATGGGCAGGATTCACGAAGCCTCCGTGTAAGAGATACATGGCTTACACGGAGGCTGCAGTTAAACGGTGTGACATCAGCATGTCATGCATATGCATGAGGGCATGCTGAATCACACCGAAGGCTAACACGGTCCGTGGAAGATAGTAGGGGGCGTGTCCGTAGGCCAAGCCCTGCAAGCGGACATGCCTCCAGAAGAGTAAAATTGCCCAAAGTAAACGCCCACGACAGAGGCCATGCCCCTACAGACTATGAACATAAAATATATAAATGAACATGTTATATATTTTTTTTAAATCGTAAAGATGTTTGCCCGTGAGTGTGCTCATTTGTGCGGGCATGCCCGTAGCTTAGCCACAGTTAGCAGTCAGTGGAAAAGGATATAAGAACTAAATAAGCAAAGTAAGCCAAGAAGCAATAGCGTAGCGGTAGAGACATTGGCTGAAGAGCAGGCATTCATGGTTCGAGCTCCCACAACACCAATTTTTATTTCTAGTAAAATAAGCAGGAAACAAGTCCCTGACAAACATGTACACATATGAAATCATAGTTTATGTAAAATGTAATGAAATAGTCCATTTATTTTGAAGAAATGTGAGATAACAAAATAATAAAAGATGCCAGATGTGCCCATAGCTGAGCTACAGTTTAACAAGGTGAGTGCATCTGCCCGTAGGTGAGCAGTGGTTTAACAGGTGCAAAATGAGTGCCCGTAGGTGAGCAGTGGTTCAACAGGTGCAAAATGAGTGCCCGTAGGTGAGCAGTGGTTGATAGCCAAATGAGGCGTAAACCAGCATACCCCGTTTGCGCGGAGCTGCGCACCGCACCAACAAGCTAACCGACGGGCAACATTGAGCAAGCCGTATCAAAACTGCCTTTACACAGACACACCCCTCAGCCTGTCTAGACAGTCATAAAAAATAAAAAGCAGTGGCCAGGTTCAAACCCAGGATACTATGCACCATAGTCAAGGTACTGAATCACTAAGCCATGACAGCAGTACCTATAAATGCAGTAATAGCAAATATATAGGAATGAATACAAAGTGGAGCATGACAAAGCAGGTTTTGTGAAGTTGATACAATTCCAAAATGGCCAATCACAGATATGTGCGGGAAAAACGGCATATATAAGCCCCATAGGTGGGAAAACACAGCATAAACGATTGTAGAACTGACTTGCAGCCAGAATGACAGGAGTATGTGAGGGTAGTTGCTTTCGAGCACAGAGGTGGGGCGTTGAGGAGTCCAGATACATGGTCTGGCTCCTAGTCCACAATCACGAGGCCCAACTCATGCAGGGCCAGGTCCTGTGGGGAGCATATAGGGCTGAGGCGTGGGACCAGTTGGCTCATGATCTCACCAGTGCCACAAGGATTCCAAGGACTGGTGAGCAGATTCGTCACCACGATGTGGACCTGAAGAGATGCAAGCAGGACCAATTGAACCTTTGGATCCAGGAGGCCCGTCAAATGCCCAACGCCCCACTACTGAGTAAGTTACATGTAATTATGTATGTAAAAATTTAAACTAGCTGATATTATGGAGATGTGTATTCCGATATTACTTCATTTATATTACAGCTTCAGGTGTCCGTTCTGCGAACCGCAGAGCCTATGGCAATAGGCTGGTGCGGTTGTGCCACCAGGCAGGTCAGTAATCCTCTCCCAGTAACTGTAAAGAAATATAAAAGTATGACAGTTAGCAAAAGAGTGCAGTGTAGTCACTAAGTAATAGAATGTGCAAGTAACAGTGTAAGAGTGTTTGCAAGTATTGCTTGATTACAAAAGTGTGTTGCAGTCTGTAATCCAAACAGAAAAATAAAAATGTCTGAAATAAAGTCTGAAATAAAGATGCCCCACCTGTAATATAATAGTACACAACCTGCAGCAGGCTGAAAAGTACAGCTGCAGAAGATGAGCAAATCACATCTGTGAAATATACCCCTGTTGAAATACTGAAACATGACAGAAGTGAGACTGCTGGAAAGGATTGTAATAACTACAGGTAAAACATGTCAATAAAGCCTAGAAGCAAGTACCATCCTGAATAGTAAAATAAAAACGAGTGAGAAAGTGTGAGAAAGTGTTATGAATCCACCAATAAAGTAGTAATAACCCCTGAATAAAGTATACTGCAGTCAGTACAGAATGAAATGCATGTGAGAAGCAAAACCAAACAGCAAAATCTGTTCAAAGTGTTCCTGCAGCTGGAATGTGTATCCCAAAATCTGGATATGTTGCTCTCAGTCTGCAATATGCAGATAGTATGATTGTCTGACATACCAAACATCCACAGTTGTCTATAGCTATATAAAGCAAATGTAGCAGGATGATGTAGCTGAACAAAGCCAGATATGAATGTGTATGAAGAACAATAAAATGTATATTGATGTAGCAGTAACAGTCCTATCACCAAACTAAAGTAGTTATCATATAGGAAACTGTAGTTAGAACAGTAGTGTGTATATATGTGCAGCTATTAGAAATGTACAGCATATGTATTGGTATTCGAAGGTGTTAATATTATTTTCTTCACCCCACCCTATAACCACATATAACCCATTCCACGTGAAAATGGTATGTGCAATCACAATTAACATCCCTGGACATTTGTCCTGTTGGGTCATAAATATTTGCATGTCCATTGATGCATCTGCCCTGTTCATACATCCATACCTGATGGCCTGTTGCCATCAATCAACCCTGCATGTTGTTGGACTGTGTATTGCTATTCAAATTATGCATGTGTTATGCTCGCTGTTCAATGGTGTGAATATCTGGGTATTTGGTTTTTGGGAATACTAATGCATGCTGTTACAACTAATTGTGAATGGTATTATATGTTACTAACCCAAACTGTCATGACATAATGCAAAACATAGGATGACAGGGAAGGTGGGTTCCAGCGGATCCACCTCTCCCACCTCAGCTGGCGAGTGCACCTGGCACTAGTGCCCAGTCTGGACCCTCCTCCGGTGGCCCTGTGCCACCTGTGGGTGGAAGCGCTGCAGGGGATGGGGCTTGACCCCCCTCTGCAAGTGTGGCCGGAGGAGAACCACCACTCACCCTCCGTAGCGTCCGGACTGTGGTGCGTAGGGAGATCCAGGACTCTGTTCTTGGGCCCCTACACCAGCTTGAGGCACAGGTGGCACAACTAACGGGCATACCTGTTGCCCGGCTTACACAGCCCCCAGCACAGCCCCGTCCTGGGCAGTGAAGTAACAGTGGCAACTGCCCATGGGTGGGGATATCAGTTCCACTGTTGCCATCTGTGGGCTCATGGGCTCTGGATATCCAAACATCCATCCCCGTCAATTGTGTAACCCCCCCCCACACGTGTCATACACCGCCCCTGTATGCGTCTTGTTTGTCTTGTCTGTTGACCTACCCAACCTACCGCCCCAGCTATACTGACTTCCTTCACCTGACATACCACTCTCACCTGAAAAAAAAAAAAAGGGCACTCTGTACCCACAAAAAAATTATGCCCCATACATAGCTGCCCATTCTGCACACATGTCTGCTGGACATGGAAACTATCAATTACAATTGGCTGTACAACAAGTATTATTGTTGTCCTGACACCTCTCTCAGGGTTGGAAGGTTTCAAATGTCACACCAAATTACATACATATGCACAGCTGTTGCTGATGAAGAAATGGGCAGCTTTGGGCCTTACCTACATCCCTCCTGCAAATCCCAAGCTTGTTTCCCTACTGTCTTACCCTCTTTGTGACCCCTTTTTCACCACTTTCCTGTCTCCCCATTTTCATTTCTTTCAAAGAAAATAACGCGGGTGTGCGCCAGAGTAAGCACTGGTAAGCGGTTGTAAGCGGGTGTGCGCATGTGTGCGCGGAGCTAAACACCAGTGCGCATGTGTGAGCTCTGCGCAAACCAGCGCTAACCTGGTTACAACTGCTTAAAAGTGCCTTAGTCCCTCTGATTGACAGGTCCTGTAGTCAGTTCAAAAGCAAAATAAAATCCCACTGTCAGTCCCAAACCTAGGACCTTGGAAACAGTAGTCTGCATGACCTACCACTAAGCTATGACTCTTATACAAGAACACTGTGCTAAAATAAATATATCATGTAATAGTAGGAATGAATGTAAAGGGAATATAGGATGTGTAGTACACAAAGCATGTCATTTAGAAATACTGTCAAAACTAGTGGATTTCCATAATAGTAGTGTGTGAACAGAAACAGCCATGCTAGTTGGTAGCTAGTAGGTAATAATGTCAGTTAATGTACATATATAAATGTATGTATATTTACATATATATATATATATATATATATATATATATATATATATATATATATTGTGCATACACACTTACTACAGGGAACAGGAGAGAGGAATGGAGAAATGTGATTCTACAACACAGCCTGAATCATGAGAGAGATACTAACCTTTACACTCAGAGAACAGTGTCCACAGCATACCAGCATGGTCCCCGCCCTTACAATCTGAAAGGGCAACGCCTATCTCACATACCCTTTTATAGCACTGTCCAGAAATCACAGTGAGAACTGCAATCAGTACACAACTGGTTGCATGCAATTAGCAAATGCTGGCTTACAATTGGTGCAGAGGCCATCACATGGACTTATGCAGATACCTACAAAAGCATCCTGTACTAACACTCCACACATGCAATGCGTTCATTGCACTGTCTGGAGGCAGCCAGAGAGAGAGAGACAGACAGAGACAGAGAGTGAGAGAAAAAAAATACACACGGTACACACACTGAGTGTAAGCTGTCAGCAGTGACAGTAGCAAGCCGTGCCAGCAGCAGCAGGAAGCAGAAGTAGTGGTAACGCAACCAGCTGCGACAAACACAGGTAATGTAAAGTAGCAGGTTAATAGTCTGCATACTGTGAACCCTCCAAATGTGACATAGGTCTGTATCTATAGGTATGTCCATGTGATATGTTGTGTGCACGTAGTTCTACCAAAAGGGGATGACTATACATTATATGTCAGTCAGTGTTAGGCCATGATCCTGGCAGCATTTTTCTGTTGCAGTGAGGCCCATCTGTAGGATGTGTGTGTCAGCTGGTGTAACGACTATGGCGCTTAGTTAGCAGTCATCTGGGAACTTTGTCAGCCACAACCCGCACATGTTTGCTTCTACATCTGAGAAATAAATGCCAAACAAGAGGGGTCCTAGGACAGAGGCCTGTGGGATACCACGTGTGACTGGCATTGAGTCTGACATGGCTCCTACAATATCAATATTATGGATCCTGTATGTCAACCAGTGTGCAACCCATCATGTGACATATGTAGTAACATGTAAGCTCATGAGCTTGTCTATGATGCCTGAGTGGAGTACTGTGTTGAAGGCCTTAGGCAAGTCCAGGTAGGCTGTAGGGATTGCGTTGCCCTCATCAATGGCTGTAGTGACTGTTTTGAAAGGTCAACCAGGTTCAAAAGGCAGGATCAGCCCATCACAAAGGCAAACTGGCCGGGAACAAGTGTCTGCAGATACCCAATATCACTGTATATGCGTCCCATACTGAATAATTCCATAGCTTAGCAGACCAGGCCGGTTATGCTTATGGTGCGGTAGTTCCCAGGGTCAGTAGAGGTGCCTCCTTAGTGGTGTGGGACCACTGTTGCTGTATGCCAGTGTTCAGGTACATATCCTGTAGTACGGCCAAGGTTAAATATCAGTCTTATATGCGGTTGTATGTCCTCTTGGAGTGCACGTAGCACACATCCAGGGTTACCATCAGGTCACAGTGATGCTGTGTGTTCTGCTTTGCTGAGGGCGGCCATCACCTGGACATGTGAGATGATAGGGAGGTTACATTCAGCTGTGATAAGTATTTCTACTTGTGGGGGAGAAGGAGGGGGGGTACGTGCACCAAACCTGTCTGCAAGAATGTTGCCAATATCTGTGTGTTCGGTGAATGTTAAGTAGGTGTGTATTAACTCAGAGCATATCTGAGGCGTTTGGTCCATATGTGTAACATAACTGAAGAAGGCCTTGTGGTTATCTATAGTGTTTTGGTCATTTCCCTCCCAGAGTAGGCCGTGGCTGTTATTATGAGAGACCGTAGCGTATTACCAGTGCTGACCACAGATGCCTTCCCTTAATGTGAATCTGCTCTGTCCTGCAGTAGCCTCCTGCTATTGTTATACAATCTGCCTCTGGCTGGGGTCCACCGGACAGGATGCCTAACCTTTGTGCATAGGGTCTGGGTTAGAAATGTGTGTGCAAGTTCCATGCAATCTGTGGGATGTCCGTGGTAAGCATTCGCAAAGGGGTCAGCAGTGTGGGTTGTGGCTTCCACTGGCCCAGTGGGCTGCATGGATACCATCTCAGTCCTAACAAGTGAATAACTGTCTAATCACATACATATCAAAGTAGTCTACTGTGCTGGTGGTGGTGGTGGGATATGTATATCCAGGCCGAGTAACTTGTGGCCAGATCACACTAGTGGATGGCGTTCCACATACAGTACCTTGGTATGAACCCCCAGAGTGAGGTTGTGCATTGGACCTGTCGCAGTGTGCTGACCAATGGGGCATGCTACTATGTTGTATGGAATGTGGCAGGTATTGTTGCACAGGTGTTGGATGAGCACTGATATCTGGCCATGTACTTGTGTATCCACCACGAGACACACACATGCTACATATGGGAGTAGTAGTATATCACTACAGTTGAGTATCATGTATAGTATGTGTGCCATATATTGCTGACATAGTCTGCTGATATCCTGTTTGTGTTCTCTTCCAGGGAGATGGCGTGTCAGTGTAATCCCACCTACTCTGCAGTGGAAGATGAGGAGATACACCAGAGCCTGGTGTGAGATTATGACATACTGTTTTCCCACACAGCCAGAATCAGCAGGAGAGGGCTGCACTGTGGCAAGACCTTGTCCGTAGGGTAAATGACATTGGCACGCATAATAGGACATATCAGCAGGTACGACATCACTGCAGTGATTTAATCAGAAATGTCCGTCAGCGTGCGTCGGATATCCACAGGCAACAGGTTGCCACAGGAGGTGGGGTGGCCACACTTCCCCCCTCACCAGACTGGAGGGGCTACTCCTAAGTGTTGTGGCTCCAGCCCCGGAACAGCAACAGCAATACACCTGCATCATGATGGAGGCTGGATCCACACAGCAGCACGACATGGAGCATGCAGGTAATATGCCATATGTACACTTGACTGTTCTGTACACTGTTAGTTTATGCATGTGCAAGGTGTGTCTGTGGTATGTAGCTGTCAACATAGTATGTAATTGTGCAGGTGTGATATAGGCAATATCAGCAGCTGACGTGTGAAAGGCAACTGGTGTACTACTGCACTGTATCATATGCAGTATCAATGGCACAGTTGTGCCCTCTGACATTAATCTCCTCATTTCTGCAGGTCCCTCCGGTGTTTCAGCAAGGCAGGCCATCCATGCTGGTTAGTGTGTTTAACAATACCTATAATAGTCCTGATAGTACTAGTAATACTAGTGTAACTCAGTAGTGCTCTGTGTGTATACTGCGGGGTGGGCATGTGTGCAGGTGTGCCTGTGTCCACGTGTGCATGTGTGCATGTGTGCATGTGTGCCGGTGTCCACGTGTGCATGTGTGCATGTGTGCCTGTGTCCACGTGTGCATGTGTGCATGTGTGCAGGTGTGCCTGTGTCCACATGTGCATGTGTGCATGTGTGCCTGTGTCCATGTGTGCATGTGTGCCTGTGCCCACGTGTGCATGTGTGCATGTGTACGCGTGTCCATGTGTGCATGTGTGCATGTGTGCCTGTGTGCATGTGTGCATGTGTGCATGTGTGCCTGTGTCCATGTGTGCATGTGTGCATGTGTGTATGTGTCCACGTGTGCATGTGTGCATGTGTGCATAAGTGCATCACTGGTAACATTATGTGGACACTGTAAACTGTGTTTTCTGTCTTCCTCCCACAGGTTCTGGTGCTGCTCTGGTGTCCTGCAGCAGGGAACCTGAAACTGGTGCCACAGGTACTGGTAATGATGATATCTGTGTAATGGCACAGGAAGGTGTGTCAGGGTCCGCCATTGGTCAGCCAATTGACAGTACACAGCTGTCAACCCCATCATTGCGCGCAGTCATCCTGGCAGTACATCCTTTGTCACCATTGTCCCTAGGTGATGGACAGGATACAGTGGGCATTAACCAGGGTAATGTGGTATCTGTGGCACATGCTTCCCCACACAACAGCCATGGGCAGGGTCCTGCAATGGTACCACACAGACAGTTGCCCATGGGTTCTCGTGGGAGCATCCGTGGGCATACTGCCTCTGGCAGATGTGCCCAAAGAGGTCTGTCAACCACAGCTATGTTTCGGGCTGTCATGCAGGCACAGTCGCATATGGAAAGGTACACCAGACAGGGTCTGAGGGAGATGAGAGCATGTCGCACAGCCATTACCGACGGTATGCGTGACATCGCGGATGCTATCCGTAATTTCACCGATGTCATAGACAGACGTTGTGGGGACATATTACAGCAGTTCCAAAACCACATGTCCATGAGCCAGGGCAATGGTGGGCGGTTGCAGCGTCGACATGGCTGTATGCCAGCAACAGCAGCAGCTGACAGTCGGCACGGATGACAACAGGCCCGCACATGCCCCCATAGTGCCAGCAGCAGCCCCAGCAATGCTGGGTCTGTGCTGTCATCAGAACGCCCCAGGAGACCATGTGCACGTGGCTCTGGACAGTTCCAACAGGGACCTGTGTCCAGTCAACACACTCCCACTTCTGATGACAGTACCCAGTCTGGCTTAGTATGCCCACAGACACTGATCTGTATGACCTGCCAGGTGCAGTCTGTGGCTGTCCACAAGCTCCTGTATATGGCAGCCATGAGGTGGAACTGTGTGCGTGCATATACACATGCAAAATGTTAACACCTAGGGCTACCACATACACGCACACACTGCACCAACAGTGCCCCACCCTTTACTGCTGTCCCTCACCAACACACATACACACACATGTCAATTGGTGGTATCAGTGGCAGACTCAGGCATACCTAATTCACACCCTGTGCATATGATGAAACTGTGCCACCCCCTGCAATCTCCAACATCAGTGCAGGTACAGGTAAACACGTTGCTGATGCACAGGGTGACTACATAGAAGTGTATTAGTAGTATCATGTTGGTAACAGTACAGTGTGCTGATATGACTGTGTGTATATCCCAGCATGCCTGATGCAGTAACCGTATGACTGTCCTGAATCATTATCTGCACCCATAGTACGTACCAAAGTGTAACAGCTGCACATTATTGCATACCGTGGTAAGGATGTCAACAGATAGCCACATACATGGGTAGCACAAGGGGGAAGCTAATGCAAGTAGTGATACGCAATGATGGACATGTACAGTAATGGTGGCAAGTTGCCCACAACGACTATGCAATGTGGATGCTTGCACGTGTTGATATGTGTGCAGTACCAATGTAATCCAAATCACAATTAACTATGACATAATATCAGTTCTACCATGGGCATCTGCGCTGTGCATTCCTGGGTACATGTTGATAGTGCCCACATATTTGCACTGTAACCTACTGTTAGTGTTACCCCTTCTTTGTTGTACAATGGACTACTTCCAGCCCTGCTTACTGTAGCTTCATTTGCATGCATGTTCGCTTGGGGTTCCCTGCAACACTACTTCCACCTGCAATGCAGAGTTACAGTGCTTCTGTGGACTCCTTGTGACATCTGCATAGTGTACAATACGTATGTCAAGTTTACACATGACAGAACGTCACTGTCTGTCCTGTTCGCATGTACGTTGCCTGTGACACATTGCACATGTCTTACCTGGCATTTACCCATGTGTGCAGTCATATATGCCAGTGCTATGAAAGAGTAGCAGTACACCCACACATACACACCTTCAGTATGTTGTTCCCCATTGGCCCTATGTGTTGGTAATCACCATGGCAATCACACTACTAGGGTAGCATGTGCAAAGGTAACCTGTGAATCACCTCTATGGTCCAGTTGTGGTTTATGTGAGTCATGTGGCAATGTCACAGTTGCCACATGTATGCAGTCAACCATCACCCTTGGCCAGGAACATACAACACATGTGTGGGATGCCACCACATAGCCAATCTGGGGACTGAGCACTCTGAACCCAGTAATGCCATACCCTGTCAGGTGGCATGTCATACTACAGTGATTACAATACCAGTCAGACATAGACACACACTGACAGCAATCTGAACACACTGGGGCATACTTGGAGACTCAGAATAGCATCCTGCTTGAGCATCACACACCTCCGCAGCTGGCACACAGGCATATGTTACGTCAGAACAGAGCGCATGCCACACATGGCACACACATCCCCTGTGCCACTCACTCACAGCCTGTAGGGCTACACAACATACCTGCTACAGATGTGTCAGGTACCTCTCTTGGCCGCTGCAATGGGGTCCCGCTCAACAGGCTGTACATGGTGAAGGTCACAGTGATATGCCTCTGGGGCACTATGGTCCACCACAAAACACATGCATACAGGTCAGTCAGAGGCATGGATACATATGACTCAGTCATTGACCATGCCACTATGGATGACCTGAGACATACCTCCCTGGACTACATGATAGGGAACATAGAAGGGATCTCTCAGCATGTGGCACGGGCCAGTATGAGCCTGATCTTGGTTGCCATCATACCCTCACCAGCTATGCTACCACTATATGTAGGAAGGGTGTTCTATGTCTACATTCTGCTCAATCTCCAGTGTCATTCATAGGGTATCCACTGGCTGTCAACGTGTGCTTACATGCTAGGGAAGCCACAATGATTTGCGAGGGGCAGTTTGCACGTGACATCCATGGCCCAATGTATATTGGCGAAGCCCCCTGATACACACATACTGCCTTATGCTGCAGGACACGGATTACATAGCCACCTCCGCGGGTATCACACAGGATAGGACACTAACAGTGATGCTACACAACACCAGCAGTGTACACCGCAAGATGCATGCACTGGACACTGTCCTCAGCATGGTGAACTGCAATAACTGTACAGTACCAGAGTCCTGATTCATGGCTCAGAGGTGCAACCCATCACTGCCAGGTTATACCTCATACCATGCCTGTCGTCCCCTACACATGTAACACACATGGACAGGGGGGTGGTATCCCAAGGCACCACAGATACACACACCTCCAGGTTATAGCACAAAGCATCAGGGCCTATTAATGTGCAGCTAACAGTGTATCGGACTGCCGTCTGGTTCATAGCCTGGCACACACAACCCTCCCATACACAGGAAACCCACCTATCCTCCATAGCAACACTGGCAATATGACAGTCTCAAGAACTGTCTTTATATGGCTGGACTGCATCCAGCCAAACATTGTGTGTGAGCATTACTGTAGCTACAACACACTAGTTGAAGGGTTCCCAGCATGTGGTCACTGAATTGCAGTGGAATGACGTGTTACCACTCCCACAACAGGTGGGAACATGCAGCACCTGTACATCGACTACATGTAGACTATATGGCCCAGACCAGATGTGTATCCTCTGCTGTAGGTATTTTACCATATACACCCACACTGTATAGACACATACCGCGTGCGGCCCCTGCACAGTAAGACACAGTCATATTGTTATGCATTGCAAATACCATTTATCCACTCGAGGCACATGTCAGACATGGTAACTACTGCAGGTCACAGGTATTTATGTGTATGTGTCACACACATACATCATGTGTGCATTGCCATTGCTGGTTTAGGCAATGGCATGCATTGTTATGCACAAAGACCCACACAAGGTCATAATGTGTGACACAACCACACGTGGCAGTTGTGGGTTACCAAAACATACCTATCTGTACTCTGACAATGGTAATTGACCCAGTAGCAGAGCGCACTATTGGCATTACTGGCCAACTAGCCCTGTTTGGCTGTGCTGATAGTGTGGTGACATCCCCTGTGTTTACTGGGGGGATATGCAGCATCTGGTGTATTGTAGTATTTTCCAAAAGGATCTGTTCTCTCACACTTGCATTTACACACACCCTACTACCCCCACACACACACTTGCAAGATTTATACCCCTACCTAACTATATCACGACACGTGAGAGAGACGCATTAGCAAAGCGCACTATTTGGATTACTAAGAGGTTCCTTTTCTCTGGCTGTACTTAGAGGGTGCTGACATCATCAGTGTTTGGAAAGGGTAATGTGCATCAGGTAGTGTGATCTCCTGATTGCCAAAACTAACATGTTTTTCATACAGAATTGCACACACACAAACTCCCCACATCCATACACACACACACACACACACACACTTGCCATTTGCAGGTTTCATACCCCCACCTAACTATGTTATGACACTTGAGTGTGACGCTGTAACAGACGGCGCTATTCGGATTACTGGGAAGTGTCTCTTCTCCAGCTGTATGTATAGGGTGCTGACATCATCACTGTTTGGGAAGGGTAATGTGCATCATGTAGTGTGATCTCCTGATTGCAAAAAAGCACATGTTTTTCATACAGAATTACACACACACAAACTCCCCACATCCAAACTTGCAGGTTTCAAACTCCTACCTAACTATATATATATCTCCATCACAAAAACTTGCACACACACTAACTCCCCACCAAACACACTGGGCAGTTGCAGGATTCAAACCCCTACCTCACTATGTTATGACACTCATGACAGATGCATTAGCAGAGCGCACTATTTGAATTACTGGAAAGCTTCTCTTCTCCTGCTGTACTTATAGGGTGCTGACATCATCCATGCTTAGATAGGGGAATATGCATCCCGTAGAGTGCTTTCACAGTTGCCAAAAGGGACATTTCCCTCACACAGACTTGCACACACAATAACCCCTCTTCGCTCACACTGGACTGTTGGAGGATTCAAACCCCTTCCTAACTATGTTATGACACTCGTGACAGACTGGTTAGCAGAGCGCGCTATTTGAATTACTGGGAGGTTTCTCTTCTCCTGCTGTACTTATAGGGTGCTGACATCATCCGTGCTTAGATAGGGGAATGTGCTTCCTGTAGAGTGCTTTCACAGTTTCCAAAAGGGACATCTTCCTCACACAGACTTGCGCACACACTAACCCCCCCTCCACACACACTGTGCAGTTGCAGGATTCAAACCAATACCTAACTATGTTATGACACTCATGACAGACGCATTATCAGAGTGCGCTATTTGAATTACTGGAAGGCTCCCCTTCTCCTGCTGTACTTATAGGGTGCTGACATCATCCGTGCTTAGATAGGGGAATGTGCATCCTGTAGAGTGCTTTCACAATTGCCAAAAGGGAGATCTCCCTCACACACACACTAACCCCCCTCCACACACACTGGGCAGTTGCAGGATTCAATCCCCTACCTAACTATGTTATGACACTCGTGACAGATGCATTAGCAGAGCGCGCTATTCGAATTACTGGGAGGTTTCCCTTCTCCTGCTGTACTTATAGGGTGCTGACATCATCCGTGCTTAGATAGGGGAATGTGCATCCTGTAGAGTGCTTTCACAGTTGCCAAAAGGGACATCTTCCTCACACAGACTTGCACACACATCAACCTCGCTCACCCACACACACACACACACACACACACACACACACACACACACACACACACACACACACACACACACACACACACACACACACACACACACTAAGCAATTGCATGGTTTGAACTCCTACCTACCTATATTATGACACTTCAGGGAGACGCATTAGCAGAGCATGCTAACCGAATTACTGGGCATCTGGTCTGCACCTGCAGTATTTATAGGGTGCTGACACCTTTATTTCTACAGAGGTATGTACATCTAGTACTACCTTTCAGGTGGAGGATAGCATGTATATGCATTTGCAGCCACCTACGCCAGGGTCAGATATGCACATCGCACTGGCAGGTTATGTTCTTTGTGACCACAGGACCTGTAACACACAACACAACCAGTCCAGAACACCACACCCACATCCAGGACACACACTTAGCTTCCCTGGGAACAGTGCCGGGATATGCAGGTGTTCACATACACCATTCCAGTTGTTAACATCAGGTACAGGCATATTGTGTGTGAGAACTACTTAGGCCTCTACCACTTTACCCTACAGCCACTACAATTTATGGGTCCATGTGCTATGGCAGAACCACACACCACAGCCACATGGGGGAATACATATTGCACCTGTCCATCTGCAACATGGGTACTCACTGTTCCACACCAGAGGTAGACCACCATTGTTGATATCTGACCATACCCACCTTTCCTTGGACATCCACATCCCATCGGCAAGGTTGTCACTGCACACAAACTGTATTTAGCACAAGCAGACTCTACACTTGTGAATACTGGGGCGGACGACTTCAAAGGACCCATGCTGGGGGACTATACTGGCCACTCAGCATAATCCTTGACAATTGCATTCTATGAGCATGTGTACGGTTTGCATTGATCATGCTATCCCACATATACCCATGACTGCTCCACAACAAGACACCTGTCAGGTGTACACCAGCCATATATGAGCCGTCCAACAGACAGAGTGAGCTAATACATTGCAGAGCTGTAGCCCACAGAGGGAGGACATCTGTGAACAGTTCCGGCACGACACTTCATTCCCACATAATCATCACAACACAGTGTGGACAGTGGAATTGTCCAGACAATGCAGATAGGGCTCCCCTCAGTCTGTTATTGACGGCCATTTACTGTTAGAGATCCTCAGCAACCCTCTTCCAGCACACACCAACAACATGGCTGTGGCTTAGCACATTCAAACCCTGGGATTTCCACTGTGCCCCTGCTTGACAGAGGCACAGCTCACTAGCCTCACATGTTGCCTTATGTGACCTACTTTACAGTAGCACAGTAGCCTACTGTACTGGGGATGCAGATGCCAAGCACACTCTGGCTAAGCTGTCATTCCCTAGGGCAACAAGCCTAGTATTGACCTCTACACCCATATGTTCAATTGTCAGATGCACAATATTTGTTGTGCTGTTCTACTGTTTGCAGGTCTTTATTGCCATAGCATTCCCTGTTCCTATGACCAACTTGTGTATTTGTGGAAGATGTTTGCATATGACAGCGATCCACTATATCACTTATGTCTCTGTAGTCATTTACTGTGTGCACTGGGCAGATTGCTGTGTTGTGGTTGGTTCCTGGAATGACACGTACAAATACCAGACATGTGTGGCCAACTGCTAAACGGAGATATGGTCTAAGTGTGTGAGCATGCCCATTTCAGCCTTTCCATGGCATGCTGTCTGACATATGCCTCATTTATCAAAGTGTGTGAGCATGCCCAGGGTGAGCTTTCCATATGTTGCACTCTGAAGTCCACCACATATTTGGGTGTGTGTGAACTTCAACAATATCTCACGTTTATTGTTGTGTGTTGGGTGTCATGTTGTGTACTAACTGGCCAACTGCTTCATGTCTGCCACAACAGGGATTATACTGTGCCTGCAGGGATTGCATGGGATACTTTGCAGACAGTTGTCAACATACTTTCATAATGACCTAACACTGTAGTACCGTATAGTGTACTGGTTCAGTACTTTCACTGTGGTGGACAGTATCCTGGGCTTTAGTCCTATCACTGCTTGACATCTTCATAGTGAGCACAACAGACTGTGTAGGGGCCAGTTGTGCACATATGACCATGTTGCATTATGTTCAGATATGGACTACCTACACCAGGTTCGTCCAACATTGGTAGTGTATTCCACAACATAGATGGACACTGGCAAACACTAGCGATGTTCCCTAGGCCATTTCTGATGCTAGTCACAGGGTGTGTTTGTCCTTCGACACATTGTAACTGGAGTTTGCCATGACATATGTCATGATTAGCATACTGTGCCTCCGTCTACCTCTGACATAACAGTGATACCCAGGGTTAACCTACCATCTCCCATCCACTCATCGGGATTCCTCTTGAGGGGTGTCGATAGGTGACTCTCTGGCTAACCTGTACCGGGAGTTTACTCAAGAGTGGGGGTGCCTTCTGTGTTATGGATCATTCTGTACAGCTTGTCCTATGTATGTCAGTGCTGGGGTTCAGGTCTCTCATGTGCATAGCTCACTGCCATTCAGATTGTACAAGGTGCAGCATGTTCATTGATTCCAGCTTGGACATGGCTTCATACATCAGGCACAGCTTGCCTGTAGCTGGGCAGTATGGCAGTGTGTGGAGTTGCAGTTTATTTACTCAGGCAACACATGGCATCTGTTCATGCTCTTTGCTACTCCTGGTGGGGTACTGTTATGGGCTTTACAGCTGATGGAGGTGTCTGCTGAGGTATGTCCCACAGGGGCTATTGTAGTCAATTGTGACACTGATGAAGGATGACTGCAGAGCCACAGTGACCTCCCCTTATCTACATCTGACAACCTTCATGATTGGGTGGGTTTTTATTTTGGGAGGGTTTCTTCAAACTAAGGGCCCCCTGTTTGGGAAGTGGGATTTTTTATCCCCCTTTTTCCCAGGGTTTTCAAATTTCTTTTTGGACATTAAAGGGTTCCCCCTGTTTTTGGTTTTTGTGGGGCCTTTTACTGGGGGGGATATGGTGGGGTTTTTTCCCCTTAACAGTTCGCAATTTAGTTGGCCCAACCATGGGCTTTAAAAGGGGGGCCCCGGCCGTTTTTGGGTGGGCCCTTTTGTTTTTGGGGTTTCTTGGTGCAGCTGGGGGGGGGAAAGGGGGCGTTTGTTTCCCCTTTTCTGGGTTTGCAACCCCCCTTCCCTGGGTTTTATTTTTGGGAAAATATATACGAATGGGGGTCCCAGGCCAAGCCCTTTTGGGAATTTCCCTCATAATTTCCCTTTGTGTTTAAATGGGTCAAAAAAAGTTTGGGGGGAAATTCATTCGCCCTTTGGGGCCGGTTTCAACCCCTTTATGCTGGGGTAAAATATTTTAAGCTGGGGCAACCAACTTTTAACCCCGGGGGGTATTTGAAAATATTCAGGCCACCCTTTTTTGTGGGACCACTTTTTTTACAATGCCTTTGGGGCTTTTTTGGGTAAACTGTTTGGGGGAGGATTGATTTGGCACCAATTTTGGGTCCAGTTTCAGAGGCCCCCAATACCCTTTTGTCTGGGTTTTTTTAATGATCCCTTTCCTAGCCCGTGCAAAACCAAGCTTGGGGAGGATTCCCGGGGGGGTTTGCAGACCTTCAGGGAACAATTTGTTGTGGGAATGTTGTTTTTAAACTGTTTTGGGACATATCCCGTGGTTAAAGGCCCACCCTTGGGAAATAAATTTTGAAATTTGGCCTTCCAATTTTTTTTCTTGGAGGGGCCCTTTGGCCTTCCCCCCAGGGCAATAACCCAACCTTTGTGCTTTGCCCTTTTATGGCTTTACCTTTTTTTTTCATCTGCCTTTTTCCCGGGACCCCAGTTCTGGGGGGATATTTTGGGAAAATTCCTTTTGGGGGGGTTTTATGACCTGTCAGGTTGGGGTTTTTTTGGGTGTTTTGGGGGGTTGGGGTTTGTTTTCTTTTTTCCAGCAATCCTTATTTCCCCCAAAAGGTTCCCACCTTTATTAAGTAAGGCCCTTTGATTTCCTTGGGGGGCCTGTCCAATTTTTTCTTTTGGTTCATGGGTTCAACAGGCTACCAACCCTTGGGGCATTGTGCCCGCCAGGTGGGGTGTCTTTTTCCCGCATTGACTATTTTGGCCCCCCTTTTTTTTTCCCTTTACTTGCCCTGCGGTGTCAATGGACCCCATATACATTTTATGATTATTTTATCCAAAAGGGGAATATTCCCGTTGAGGGGTTTTTAGTGGGGCTCTTCCTAACATTTGGATTGGGGTTTCCTGGTTTCTGGGTGTTAGGCCCTGGGGGATTTTTAAAAATTGGGTTTACCACCTATTTAAATTTGTGGGTTTGGGGGGGAAATTTTTCATTTTACGTCCAATGGCTTTGGGTTTCCCGGGGGAGTTTCTTGTGTTGGGTTTGGCCTTTTACAACAGACTTTCAATTTTCCCTTGTGTGGGGGTCTGTGCTTTTCATTTCAGCCCGGGGGTGTCTGGGCGCATATGGGAATTTTTGAATTTTTTCCTTTGGGGGTAAACCTTTGGGTTTAACCGGGTTTCGGTGTCATGTAGGTTCACCCTTTGGGCATTTTACAGAAAATGGGGGTATAAGGGAAAGGTCAGGGGCACAATTTATTTTTGGTTGGTAGATTAACCCTTTATGTTTTTTTCCAATTTTGCAATCTTTTCCTTGCCACATTGGGGTTAGGTGTTACCCTACCCGATTAAAAGGGGCAACCTTGGCCCTGGTTTCCCCCCATTACTCCGCAACAAATTGGTTTACCACCTTAATGTGGAATTTGTGATACCCTTTTTTGGGATTTTTGGGACATTCTTGGGGAGGGTTTGGATGCTGGGTGGAGTTCTTGGGGGGTGAGAGTTTGGGCTTTTCCCTGTACCCGGGGGTACACCCGGGTTTTAAAACAAAATTAGGGGCACATTTTCTCTTTCTTTGGGGGCCATTGTGTTATTTGGGGTATTTTGGGGTCGGCGCTTTTGGTACCCCCTTTTCCCCCGTTGTTTTGGGCCCGGTGTGGGGCCATAACCCGAATTTAAACCCGGTTAGGCTGGTTTTTTCTTTCTGGCCCTTTACGGTTTGGCACCCACGGACATGTGTTCTTCCTATGGGAAGGTTTTGGGTTTCTTTTTGCTTTAACCTTTTGGGTTGGGTTTGAAATTTCCCCAAAGTTTTTCCCTTTTTTTGTTTTTTCTTGGGTGGGTGGGTTTTTTTTTGGCCTTTTCCCCCACATTTTCGGTCTATTTGGGGGCCAAAACCCCTTTATCCCGGTTATTTTCCAAAGAATTTAGGGGGTTTCGGTTTGGGGAAGGGGCCCTTCCCTGGAACAGACATTGGTTGTCTGGCCATGGAAATTTAAGGGGACAAATTTTTTTGCCCTCTTACTGACAGTGTTAAATTCCCCTTTTAAAAAATTTTTCATTTTTGTTTTTTTCTTCCTCATTCTTTGAGGGTTTTGGAAAGGGTGGGCCCCAAAAGGGCCCGTGCCATTTTGGCCTTTTGGGGTTTTTATTTGGAGCTCTCCAAGTTCCCCTTTTCATGGAATCCGGGGGGTAAAATTGGTCCCCTTCCACCACAGGGCCTTTTTGGATTCCACATCGGTTTGGAGGGTGCAATATGCTTTACACATTTTTTTCACTTTTATTCTGGCCAGGGACTGGGGTCAGGATGTGTATATCCAGTGTGATTACTTATGGTCTGGTCTTACCAGTGAGGGATACACTTCTCATCTTCCCCTCCAGTACAAATGTTGCTGATTATCACATCCAGTATGCTTCCCCCTCTTGTGGGAGTGGTACGTTGTTCCTGGGCATTTTGGTTTATGGATTCTGGGAACTTTTCTCTGACTGTGTTGGTGCTAGTATAATGCTCCCAGTGTATGTCTGGGTATTTTCAGTCAAGCAATATAATGTGGTTTGGGGGGCTTGATATATTCATGTATTCCAACATAGGCCAGGTGCAGTTCCTGGTATTAGGACAGTAGTCTGCAGCAGGCTATATACTGGGGGGCGGTTTTTGCCAATTTTACCATGGCTATTCCATGCTGCTTCTTGTTGTGGTACCAACATGGGGGTGGTTATCCTTGACATTTATTGCTAGTCACCCTCCTTTTGTAGCTTGTTCCATGTTTTGGGGTGTACAGCACAGTATGAGGTGTGACCTGGTAGTGTTAGGGTGCTGATGTGAGCCTTGACCCAGTTTTCTATTACAGGACTGATATCACATTCTCCATACTGTGGGTTTTCACTGCACACATCTTGCTGTTTAGACTTCTGGCATTGGGTAGCATTACATCTAGGTTCCTATCCCTTGTGGTACCTATGAAGGTGGGGTTTTTGTTTTGAAATTACCTATTCAGGGCATGCTGTGGGTACTGACAGCCTTTGCCAGTATCCATGGGGCATGGACTGATAGGGGCACGCCACCCTAGCAGGTGGTGCATCATGTCATGCTCCGCATGTCTTCCCAGCCTGAAACACATTGGCTCCCCTTTGACTAACTGTTATTGCACTTGATCATCCCATCGTCATTTTGTGGCTTCATGCTTGGTGAGGGTGGATGTTAGTCAGGCTGCTCATGTGTGCATATAGTACATGGTGTTACATTACTTAACACATGGCATTCATGCCTCAGGTGGTGCTGCAGGGCTGCCTCTGTCGATGTTTACACTCCCTGTACATTTTTGGGAGCAGGTCATGTCATTTTGGCATCCCTGTTATTATTTGAGTGAGTCAGAGGGGTATCATTCCCAGGGTTCCTACTGAGCCAGTGTATGTGTTTGTTGCCTCTTTGCCAAGGCCAGGGCATACTGGGCATGCCTCCTTCTGCCTACTGGGGCAGGCTCAGGTTGTTCCTCCTCTAGTCACCCCTGCCTGTGATGGGCTTGGCAATGGTGGAGGGGTGTTTGGCCCAGCCCTATGCTGGTCCTCCTCATCCTGTTTTCCCATATTCATATTATGTAGCATACCTCATACCATCTCTATTTGGATACATGTAGTTGGTGTGTACTGCAAGGCTCCACCAGATGTGTCCAGACACCGGAACCGTGACTTGAGCAGCAAAACACGCTCTATTACATTATGTGTTTGTGCATGTGCCTCATTATGGGGTTTCCCGTTCAGGGTGTGTGCATTTCTGATGGGTGTCATCAGACATGGGACCAGTGCATAACCTGCAGGCCCGACTAGGTGTCCGTGTGGGATGTCCCCATTGGCAAATGTCTGGTACAGGGGTCAAATGCCAGATGTGGGAATCATGGTAGCTCCCAGGGCAGCCAGCACACATTCATTATTATGCCCTGGGCATCCCCAGACCTGGCAGTTGATGGAGGGGAAACCCTTGGGTTTAAAGTAGGCCCTACCCCCCTCACCCGGGTGGTGCTTTTGATGCGTGCATCTATTGCACCCACTACCTCAGGGTATTCCGCTATTTGCTGGAAGAGACATATTGCTGGCCAATACCTCACGGGCATTGGGGAAATATACATGATCCCCCCCGGACCAAAAGGGGGCCCCGGGGGCATTTTGGCCCCCTCCCCCCGGGGGGGGAACCCGGTGCAGGTACCCCCCGGGGGGGGGGGGGGGCCCCCGGAAATTTTGGGGGCCCGTTTTTTTAATATTTCCCCATTCCCAATATTTTACCCCCCCCCCGGGGGGTTGGTTCCTTTTGGAAAGGGTAAACCCTGGGTTGCCTAAAGCATTAATGCAAAAAAAAAAGTCTTGCATTTCCTCTAGTTACTAGAATTCTTATGCTGTAAAAATGAGAATATTTTTTTTAATACCGGTTTTAGCTTTTCTGGTTTTAAAAAAGTGCACATCTTGCAAAAAAACTGTACTGAGTATATATAATTGATTATTCAAATTCATTTTAGTATTGTATCTAGTAAGAACCATATATAAAAAAAGAAAACATTCTGCATGTTAGTATTTGTGCATGTCTGTGTGTGCATATGAGTGACATGGGTATATGTTTCCTTATCATTCAGGAATGAAGAGGAACAAATCGTAAGTGTTTGTCCATTGTAATTCAACAGATTAGACTTGTCACAATGAACCATTATCTGCCACCGGCAACATGATTATATTTCTAAATCTTCAGATGTATTTACTTACAAAACAATACAGCAAGATAATGTATGAAACTTTGGAAATGTTGCCACCTTGCATACTTGCTGTAAAACAAACCACTCAAGTATGTTCACTCTAACATGCTATCTAAAATCAGCATTAAAAGAAAAGAAAAAAAAAAACATACAATCTAAAAATCAGCATTAAAAAAAAGAAAAAAACAAACAAGCAAGCAAAAAAAGCATGATATTGAGACTTAAAAAAGAGACTTGAAATTCTACAGTAACTTGCCCATTTCCTGCAACCAAAAATAAATGCTAAAAACAGTACCATTCTACAGATACCTTGACATCTAAGTTAGAACCTTTGCTTAATTTCCCACATCACATTCAATTCACTAAAGCAAAGTTTATAAATTACTTTTCTGCACCAGAAAAAATTCCATCTTACTCTCTTCCTCACCTGGGCATCATTGGGGAAAGGGTTCTCCTCCTAAGGTTGAATATGATCGTCTCTCACAGCTTAAATATGGTGCCACCTCACAGCTTGAATATGGTGCCCCTGTCATTGCTTCTTCCTCACAAAGAACTGTACTGCTTTGCAAGACACCTTCAACAGTGTATTCCAGGTCATTAACCTTTCTCCAATAAAGATAAGATCACTTACTCTTTCAAAAGCCACATGGCTGCCCATACCACAAAATTCTACCCCCCCCCCCCCAGTACTATAATATCTAAGCTGGTTAGGTAAGAAAGCTTGAACTTGTTTGCTCTGAGAATTCCAAAATGAGCTTTGCCTTCGTATAGTCAAAGGGCCCCCTCTCGTGACACACAACTTTTGGAAACTCCTCCCTCCAATCTGAAATTTATAGACCATGCATTTTTAGTTTCTTCTCCCAAAATCTATGAAACCATCCCTGTAAAGCTATATAAAATCAATGCACTCTTTCAGAAATTAAAAAAAAATAACAGCTGAAAGAGTTTCTGTTCAACCAAAGTGCACTCTCACTTCTGTTAAACCACTTTACAATTCACCAACTATTTTACTCCCCATTTGAGGATATTGAAACTACTACAGCAGTCATATGCCCCAGAACTTTATTGTAAGTACACAATATCAACTTGTACTGCTAAATGGGGTACAAATTTGCAATTGCCCTACTTCTAACCTACCTACCACCAGACCTTGCTTCTACTAAGCCAGGTTTATGCAAGAAATTTTGTTTATTTGCTGCATTATTAGTCTAGGTGTTTTCTTTGCTGCTACATAAGAAATGATCATAATCTTGTAAATACACACTTTAATAAAAATGTCAGACTTAGCATTTGTATAGCCACCTGTCATGCCATACAGTGTTGGACAAAACAATACAGCCCGTTAACTTACATTTTGATTTGCAAAGTGGTTCTGGATGCATCAGAGCTGAAGACCCTATTCAAAAGGCTGAACAAACTTTGAAAATTGATTCTCATAGAAGCTACCATAGCTATAATTATATTTGCATTTGTATATGTATTATTAACAGCTGGATACCACACAAGCGCCATCATCCAGGAAGCAACTAAAATTCTGCATTCCTGAACTGAAGATCTGCATAACTGTCTAAAGTAAACAATTTAACACTACTTGGGTTAGAAGGAAGGACTAACAGGTAGTGTATGGTTATTGCAAAATAAATCCCTAGTAACATTGTTTCCAATGATTGATCTATGTATATCAAACTCAGAGCCTCTTCACAGACTTTCAGGAAGTTTGTCCCCAATTAGCAGCAGACTGCAGACCCTCATACTAAAACATTTTTCATCAAGGTTTCAAAGGACCCCATTATGTTGCCTTCCCTATGTATGTTTATAAGTTCTTCTGTACTTACTAGGCTATTGGTATGCAACAATCTTTAAGAGCCTTACCTTACATTCCCTGGTAGTTTTAATCATGGTGGTGCAGTGGTAGCAATGTTGCCTCCACAGCAATAGGTACTCCATTTCAATTCTCAGTAGGAGCACCTTCTGTGTGGAATCTGCATGTTCTCCCTGTGGTCAAGTGGTGTTTGAAAAACATGTGTAGAATGGGCGTGTATTTGTTGAAGGTTGGGTGTCGAGCTGACACCTTGGCACCCGTAAAGAAATCTGCTACCAATCATTAGCGAACGGAGTTCAGCTGTGGTAACCCTAACCGGAAAAGCCAAAAAGCAAAACAACATTTTGCATACAATAGCAGAGATGGGTTGAACAAGGATATGTTATAAATTTACATGTTTCTACGATCCATGAAGGACAGGGTGGTAAATCAGAAGTAAATATGCGGTTACTTTTCCATTCATCCGAAATTACATTTTAATAGGGTATGAGAAGTACTTCTCTTTATGTAGACCAAAAGATAGGTCCACACAAGTGGTATTCTGTATGATGCAAACCTATCCCTCCAACATGTTCTGTTTATTAGGCAAAAGAGATTGAGATCCCTTGAGATGGTGTTTATGATACTGCCGGATACCACACAAGCGCCATCATCCAGGAAGCAGCAAAAATTCTGCATTCCTGAACTGAAGATCTGCATAACTGTCTAAAGTAAACAATTTAATGCTACTTCAGGTTAGAAGAAGGACTAGCAAGTAGTGCATGGTTGTTTGCAAAATAAATTCCTAGTAACATTGTGTCCAATGATTGATGTATATATATCTAACTCAGAGCCTCTTCACAGACTTTCAAGGAGTTTATTCCAAATTAGCAGCAGACTGTAGACCCTCATACTAAAACATTTGTTATTAAAGGTTTCAAAGGACCCCATTGTATTTTGCCTTCCCAAGTATGTTTATAGTTCATCTGTACTTACTAGGCTATTGGTCTACAACAATCTTTAAAAGCCTTACCTTACATTCCCACGGTAGTTTTTAATCATTATATTTGCATACAATAACCCAAAGATGGGTTCTACAAGGATATGTTGTGACATTTATATGTTTCTCCTATCCATGAAGTACAGGGTGCTAAAGCAGAAGTAAATATGCAGTTACATTTCCATTCATCAAATTACATTTTAATAGGGCATGAGAAGTACTTCTCTTTATGTAGAATAAAGATAGGTCCACACAGAGTGGTATTCTGTATGATCACAAACCTATCCCTCCAACATGTTCTGTTTATTAGGCAAAGAGATTGAGATCCCTTGAGATGGTGTTTATAATACTGCCAGACTTTCAGACATGCAATATGTCTGACAGAATAGGAGTCTGTAGAAGTGCTGTAGGTTCTAAAGGCTTCAAATCTTGCACCTTTAATACCTTGAGACAGCACCATTAATGGGATATGCTAGCAGAAGCTGGGCAGCATATTCCACAACCTTGTTGCTCTGCTATGAAAAGGATTCCACCCCAATACTGCCTCGGTTATTGGGAGAATAACATGTCCTAGTTGTGTCTAGTGCCCAGGGTGTGATTTGAAAAAAAATGATATTCATGGAAGCTGCTGTAGCTATTATCATATTTGAATTTGTATATTAAAATTAGATCTCCTATCAAATCCATAGTTAACTGAAAAAGGATATAATCAATTGACTCTGCATTTATAATTCAAAGACCTAACTTTAAAAATGTGTTTGTTAAAGGATTTCTGAAGTAATTCCAATCTCTTAACCCTTGTAGAAGAATAGCTGCATGCTGCAGCAGAGCACACTAGAGTAGGTCTGATGACAGCTTTAAACATGGATACAAGCAAACTTTCATCCCTGCTTGAGGGTTTTCACAGTATCCAATGACTAAGTAGCAACGTCTCATATAGCTGAAGACATGTTGGCTTCAGACAAAAAATTTATCAATAACTACTTCAAGATCTCTAACAGAGTAGGCTTCAGCCGGGAGACTAGGAGGACATTATTAAGACTCTAAATGACAGGACCTATATGATTGGGCCGTATACTCTGCAGCTTCATGGGACAATGTGCAAGGCTTCATTTGGGCTTTGTTATGTGGCCATTTCCAAGCTGTATGACATTCAAATCCTGAATACTCCTAACTGTAGAGAGTGGATTGCTGACAGTACCAGAAGCCCTGCAAATCTCCTGGATAAATCAGCAGCAGGCAACTATTTACTTCTACTTACAAACAATTCCTTTCATCCTCTAGAAAGGATGAAATGCTGCTTGATCCTGAAGACCAGATTTACAGTGCAGCTAAAACTTAGCTTTTCTATAGACCTGTAAAGGTGGGGCTTCAGTTTACTTTTGAAAAGGCCCGGCTGTCAGAATCAGTAAAGCAAAGAAGTTACCTACATTACTGGCACATTACAGAGTTCCTGGTTGTATTTTTATTTATTTATTTATTTTTATTGGGATAACAATGCTTGCAGCTGATTACTTTGATCAGTTCACCAACTATTTACAGGGATGGCTTAACATGGTTATTCATTTTGTGGCAACCACCATTTTAAGTGACTTTAGACTGTACTATTTATAATATTGTGGTACTCATTATTTTTTATTGGTGGCACTTTTAGATAGCTTTGTTAGTTAATGCTGTCTGTATTTTGCTGTATTAATGTACATGGCTTAAATACATCAATTGCATTGCATGCCTTGCTCTGAAACAAGTGAATATTGTTTGTGAGCAAATGGAAACAGCAAGATAATATGATAGGTGTTAGGAAAGTATGTTCCTAGGTTCACACTAGGCTAATTACCACCAGGGTCTTTACAATCTTAGGCTTGCAACCCAACCCAACCCACTTCTGTACCAGAGTACTTTGGATGCCTATATAGTGGTTTATGTTAGTAAACAGGTGGGGGTATGTCAGTTGGGGATTAATTTACTTACTGATGACGTCTGTCCATCAGAGACATGGGGTCCAGGCTGGGTGTGAATTTGTGATTTCCCATCCAATGATCAAGGTTTCTTTTGAATAAAGTCAGGGATGAGCTTTTATTCATATAAACTGGAAGCTTATTCCATAGCATGGGAATCCTTTGAGACATATATCAGTCACTCCAGCAGATTCTGTTCATGTCACAGACAAAATTTAGGTCATTAGATCTAGTGTTTCTAGTGTTGTTTGTCATGTGCATTACAAGAGATCTGTCAGAGCTGGATTCGAGGACACTATATATGCTAGGCATAAATTGCCTCTCAGTAACCTGTAGGAGACTGAGTACAATGATAGGACCTTAAGGTGATCTTTGTAGGACAGGGTATTCATACTCTGGATTCTCCTGGTGAGGAATCCTTCAAGGCATTGCAACTGCTGTAAAGCCTTGCTATGTACTTACCCAAGGAGACATTGTACAAATAAGGAGAGTGGTACTATAACTTCCTTGGACTTGATGCCATACCATTTTTTATGAGTTGGGTGACTATCTTGGCTATGTGTTGGTCGAACACAAGATTACTGTCTGCATATGCTCCCAGATCACTATCAGCTAAATTCTTATCATTGTTTAATTGATGAGGTCATGAGCTTGTCCCAAAGGACACTATAATGCATTTCTTTGCATTAAATTTTAACCCATGGTACCAGATATTTGTTTATGTTAGACCCTCTTGTAAGATGCTGGTGTCATGGGAAAATCTATAATATTTCCCAATTTACAGTCATTTGCAAACTTGGTAAGTCAGAGGTCTTTGATATTAGCTGTGATTTCCAAGATGTAGATGCCATACATTAGTGGGGTTAACCCAGAGCACTGGGGTACTCCACTGGTGACCTGTCCCCTGCAGGAGGTGGTATCGCCAATTTTGACTTCTTGGGTCCTATCTGTGAACCAAATGGCAAATAAATAAGTTATATAGGGATTTATGTCTAGTTCTGAAACTTTGTCAACAATACCTGAGTGGGGTATCATATTGAATGCTTTGGTCAGGTCACAGTAGACGGTATGCACCATTTTTCCCTCATTCATAGCCTTGATTACACTCTCAAAGAAGTCTACCAGGCTGAGTAAGCAAAAACTTTCATTAACAAGACAAACTGGGATGGGTCCAAGGCCTGTAGGTTGCCAATGTCTTTGCTGATCATTTCCATAATAATTCTTTCCTGGCTTTGTATATTGACTTATCAGACTGATGGATCTGTAGTTCCCAGGGTCAGTTGATAGTCTACCCTTATTAAGAGGGATGACCATTGTGACCCTCCATTCAAATGTAGTTGAAAAGTCCCTCAAGTGGCCCTGTCAGGTCATGTTTTAGGCTATTTGGGAGGCAACTGAGGATATTGCATGAGGCCCATTAAAGCAGTGATTTTTGCCTTAGCAAGCATAACAAGGACCAACTCCTGATTAATAGTTGGGAGGATATGCTAGAAGGGATTTCACAGGAAGGGTGTGGGGAGTGGGGGGGAATTTAGAGCTTAATTTATCAGCCAGTAGATTTGCTATGCCCCTCAGTCAATGAAGGTTGTGCCATTTATCGCCAGTTCTGCACATTGCTGAGTATTACCTTTCAGATTCTTGACATAAGCGAAGAAGGCTTTGCAATTGTCCTTAGCCTAGGAGCTTCTCCTGAGATTGTAAGTGGCTTTGTTGAACTTGTTTCTTGTTTAGTTGAAACAGATTCTTTCATCTATGAGTACTAGGTCAATATATGTTTGATCCTCTAGTTGGAGAGTGCACTGTTTTAGTTCAGTCTGTTCTAGGGTGTTGTGTTGAAAAAGTCAAGGAAACATTTTGCCTGCAAGTTAGAGGCAGTTTACATTTCCTAGTCTATAGAAAGGTGATTAAAGTCTCCCATGAATAGGGTATTTAATTGGATGGTGAGCACCTCAAATAGATCTAGATAAAATTGTGAACTTCATGGGTCATAGAGGCTGACCTGTAGGTGGCCAGGACATTGTAGGGAACCTTGTCTATGGAGACTTGAATGTGGATGAATTCAGGACATTATCCTGTTTAACCAAACTAGAGTTGTACTTGCTGCTAATGTAGATTGAGACACTACCACCTTTAGCTCCTGTCTATGATGCTGTTGGTCTGATTGTGTGGAAGGCTCTCCAGCCTTCCACTGCTGAATACTTTTTGCATCTTTAAACCAAGTCTTGGTAACAGCAAAGATGTCTACATTCTCCAGAGTGAGAAGAGCTTGTAGGGTGTGGAGGTTCTTGTTTAGGCTTCTAACACTTAGCAATAGTACTAGACCACATTTGCAAAGAGAATCACTTCAGCTAAACCCAATTCCTGAACTACCATGGTCAACAGTTGCAGCTGATATCTGAATGGAACAATCAACACTACTTAGTTTTGATATACTCTTATTTGAATTGGTTTGAGATCAATCTACTACCTAACCCAACATCCACTGAGATTGTTACTAAGCTGAAACGTCATTTATCAGTTCAAGGTATTCCACACAAACTTCTTTCTGACAATGGTACTCAATTTACAAGCCAGTTGTTTTGGAAATTTGCAAAAGACTGGGACTTTGTACATATCACTAGTAGTCCTGAATATTGTCAGTCAAATGGTCTAGCTGAATGTGCAGTACAGAGTGCAAAGCAATTACTTGAAAGGTCAAAGTGTGACAATACCGACGTGTTCCTGAATTTGTTTAATCTCAGAAACATACCTTGTGGCTTGATACTCTTGGCTCACCAGCTCAAAGACTACTTTCCAGGCAAACTAGAACTATGCTTACCATTTGCTTCCAGTTTGTTGAAGCCTAAACCTAAGAACTGTAAAGCCATCAAGGCTCAACTGGTCAAGAAGTGTAATATCTATAAATCTTGTTATGACAGATCGAGCAGATTACTTCATCCATTGAGGGAAGGAGAGATGGTATAAATTCAGACCCTGTTTCCATACCAGAATGTGTTCAACATTCTGATTCCATTCCAGAAAATCTTCCAGACATTCCACAGGCCAAACATTTTACAGAGACAGTTCAGTTGCTAAATGTAATTTCCAGTGGTGTCACACAATATGGGCAAGTATTAAAGCCAAGTGTGAAATGCGCTTAGCGTAGACTTGATTGTATATATCGTGTACTTAGTATTGTGTAATCTTGACAAAAACAATTACCTGTGGTTTCTGCATGCTAGATAGACATCGTATCACAAGGTCCATTCTCAAAGAGGGAGGATGTAGATTAGATTGCAAGTGAAGTGTGCTTTATCTTTAAGAAGCATGTCAAGGCTGTGCGTGCACATATAAATTCAAGACATGTGCACTCCTAGCACCATTTTGTAGAGCAGCCACACTGAGAGCATGCATGATTGTAGTTGTTAATTTTTAAATAAGTTACTTAAGTTAGAGTCAGTAAGCCTATATAGAGATGTGTTTGTATAGGATAAAGCTGTTTAAACAGAACCCATGAAGACTCTTATATTGTGTCCAAAGTAGGAGAGCAAAACCCATGGAACAAGATTTGACTCCTTCCATCTTCATTTGCCTACTTTCTGACTCAGGGGAGGTCAGTTAACTAGAGAGTGCTCCTGGGATTCCTCTCAAAAGGGACAATTTACCCACTGATCTTACTCAGTCAATAAAAAGGTAAAGAAAATACAGCAACCTCCATGGCGGTGACCAAAATGGGGCCATGATCAGAAGGAGGTGGCACTTAGAATGGATTTCAACTTTATAACTAAGAAGTTCAGACATTTTTGGGGATACTAACAGTATATACATTCTATCTGGACTTTGTTAATGTGTTTTAACTATATCCCTGATAGGTAACTATCCAGTAAAACTGCAGGATTAAGTGTATAACTGATACTGAGGGATTGGACTGCCACAAATAGGATTCAGAGCTTAGGTGAAAAGGACAATATTAAGAATAAGTAATGTGACTAATGAAGTAGTGTACAGGGGCTTAGTCCACTGTCTAGGACTCTCCATTACATTCCCTTCAGTCATATCTGAAGCCAATCAGAAAAGGATCAACCTCTTCCTTGACAAAACAAAAGATAATTACAGAAATATCTAATTAGACTAAATGTAAAGAAAGACTTGGAAATGGCAAACTGAAAGGGTAGAAAAGGAACTAACCAGATTCTTTGCATGCAAATGAAAGTACTTTCATTTGCATGCCACTGTGTAGTGTCATCAGAGCAAAGCAGAGATGATGGTGACAGAGACAGAGACAGAGAGAGAGAGAGAGAGAGAGAGAGAGAGAGAAACAAGAATGTTAGAGAAGGAATCCATGGAGGTGTTCAAGGATGCATGATAAAGTTGTGAAAAGCTGAATGGGAATAGACAACAGAAGTGAAGCAAACTGTCAAATACATTTAATGTACAAACTAGAAAAGTTAATTGTCTCCTTTGCCATCCCAGAAATAGAATGTAACATAGTGCTATGAAGTATAATATAAAACAATGTAATTTAATTAATGTCAGACACAAAATGCTGGATCTGTATTTGGAATTGAAGGAAAAAGTTGATAGAGGAGTTCTGAGTAGTATCATTTCAAGGTGGGTCTGCAGAACAAGTTATTTCATATAAATGGAAGGATTTTTCTACTTGCAAGAAATGCAGTGAGGGATTTAAAGGAATTTATAGCATTCTTTAAAGATGAAGTGGAGCTTTGCAGACAGTACACAGTGGAAAGGAGTGGTAGAAGTGACTCTTCCTGCATCATGCTATTAATAGATTTCAGATTGCAGTACACATGGAAGGAAGGTAATAAGAACATTTTACTATGGTGCATGTATTGCAGGCATAAAGGTTGTGGTGACTGGCACATGAGGATAGGGCACTTCAAAGACAGAAAAATAATGAACAAAAGTACCTAGAAAATAGTAGAAAGACAGGAACGCTGAGTGCAATGGGTGCTCTGTATCCATTCAGCATGTTTTTGTATTGTTTCTTAAACCAGGAATGGAAGTACGGAAACAAAGCTCTTACTTGGTAAATAAATTTAATAAACGTAAACTGAAAAAACAAGTCAGCCAATGCACTGAAGTGGTGTTGTCATTCGCATTCATGATAGTCAAGCTATAAGCATTATAGGTAATGTTGTAATGTAAGAGATCTTGATTTCAAAGATATGCATTCTGCCCTGAAAACAGCCCTCATTTGTTGAGAGGTGGCACCTAGTGGACTTGGGGTGTTACGGACTTTTATTGATAGTACCATAAATAATCTGTGTCATAGCAAGGGTCATATCTTGTGTGCCTCTACTCGGCTTTGATGTTTTATGGACTTCCCCCTGACAGTCCCATATCTCATCTGTGCCATAGCAATACAGACAAATTATCATACTTGGTGTTGTACCTCAATAAATATGCAGATAAATGTATACAACTTCAATACTGTTATACTAGCATCTCAGTTCAGGCAATGTCTAAACTTCATCACGAATAGTAAGCTTTATATAGTTTTCTATTAGAATATTTTCACAATACAGCATTTTTCACTATGATTGCAGTCTGACCATTTTCTCTTAATGGGTAAACCCAGTCTGGTCATAATATAACAATATTGAACAATTTTGTCATAATATGTAAAGAAAAAACAGAATATTTTACTTTTTATGCAGAGTTTGACAGGTCTTCAGGACAGAAATGGTAAACTGTTTAAATAATTTTATCGTCTTATCAACTTACACATTTATACATATTTTTAATTCACAGTATATATTAATAACTATTCACAAACTATGATTTGACATTTTTAGTGTAGCAATAAGGATAGCTCACTTTTACAAGAGGATGTTGAAAAGTTCTAGGCCTGACCAGGAAGGGAATGACTTGGAGCCATGACTTGGAGCCATGAAACTTACAAGTTATTCAACATATTCCACTCAAAACCAAACTAATAGGTCTACTCAGAACCAAACTACAAGTCACAGGACAACACACCAAAGCAGATCCCCACAAAAATAAATTATAACCCCAAATACTCAGAGTATGGATATTGGCAACCATAATTGCAAAACTGACAACTAATCTGAGAGTGCACCTGCTGTTTTCTGATAGAAACCTACAAAATAGTGAAGGGATGTGAAAATAAAATCTACAAAACTTGCACATCCCTTTCTGAACCAGCCAATTCACTGGCATATGAAAGTATTTTCTTTTTGTTTTTAGTCACTTCAGCCTTTATGCCTGTAATACATGCACCATGGTAAAATTATTTCTTTTCAACAGCTTCCATGCACTTGATTAAAAACATCATTTTTATTGAGCGTGTAACTACTGAAGATATCAGTTACATTTGCCCTGCTTTTTGTGTATCTTGTAAAGCTAAATCCTTGTTTTTAAAGTTTCTACTCAATTTTTGTTCACTTTTGTCTTGCAGATTTTATACAACTCTAATTTCTATTGTTAAATCTTTCTACTGAGTTAAAGTAATTGTGTTCACCGAACAGACCTTAGTCATTCCTTCAATTCTAAATCTGTTTCTCCAGTTTGACACTTATTTGATCATTATAGATATATATCACACAGTTCTATCTCTTTAAAACAATTTTCTGTGATTTAAAGAAAAGTGGCATAATATCAGTATATAACACAGCATCTAAGGTCCTGACCACTAATGAACCCTGCAACATGCATGTTCTTTACAGGAATATAAAAAAATATATTTGAAAAAAAAAACAACAAAGTAATGATCTATTTTTTTCAAAGGGGAGGAAACTGTTCTAGCTATTTAACTAGGCTTGATTGCTGGCAAACCTTCTAGTCCTAAAGTAGACAAGAGTTACCTAAAACACCCAGCAAACTCTTTTAACGTGATATTTCTGCAAAGAATTAAAACCCTGTGGACTAAAATAAGACTCATAAAAAACAGCTGTTTTCAGACTTTCAGAAAACTAGGTTGGATAATGATATAAAAGCAATGGGTAAGTGGATGTGAAAGCAATATCTCTTTAATTCATGAATTACTGTCTTATTTCCGGCAAATTTGTCTAAATTATCTGAGAAGATATGTGCTTAACTTGCACCATGATGAAAACCTGACATCCGGGGGTGGGGGGCAGGGTCCTTCTAAGATCACTAATCTTTCTTCTGTATCCTTCTCAGTTGCATCCAAATCACCATTTTAGATTACACACTCATTTTCAAATAGAATCTTTACTCACGTCGTAATTCAAGCCCCCCCCCCTCCCCACACACACACGCACACACATACACAAACACACAAAACAAAAAGAGGGATAGAGGGAGGGAGAGGCTACTGCAGCAGTGAACATTCAAACATATACTGTTACGGTAAGCTTACTTGCACAACTGTACCATGTTCATCATATTGATCACTACTGCAGTAGCCTTAGCAATATGGGTGATTACTCTAGCTTACAATATTTGGGAAGTGGAAGGGTAAGGGTACAGGAACCCCTGGAGAATTGTCCTAGCAAAGCCTGATCTGGAACTGGAGATGGAATCAAGCTTGTAGTGCTTTGTAAAAATATGAACTGAGGCCCAAGTTGCTGACTCTAGAATACTTCGAGAATCTAACCCTTCCAAAAAGCCATAAAAGAAGCCAAGGCCCATGTAAAGTCTGCTTTCACCATTCCTGGAATAGTTTTGTTGTGATGAGAATAACAAAAGGTAATAGCGTGAGACACCCATTTGGAAATAAATCTGTTTTGGCACAGGTCGTCCCTTCTTTACCTTCATAGGAAATGAATAACTGATCTGAATATTTGAAAAATGTTGCTCCATCAAAATAGTACCTGAGTCGTCTGTGCACATCCAAGGTATGGAGTATTCTTTCTCTCTCATTTTTAGGTTGAGGAAACAAACAGGGAGTTGGATAGTTTGGCTTAAAGTAAACTCAGATAGCACTTTAGGCATAAAAGACAGATTTGTTCTCAAAGAAACCCTGTATTTGTGGTAAATGAGATGGGGTTGATTAAAAGTATTAGCTTGCAACTCAGCTGCTCTTCTTGCAGAGGTCAGAGCAATCAGTAAAACTGTTTTCCAAGTTAAGAACCTCAAGTCAGCCAGATTAGCTAGTGTAAATGGTGTTAAGTATTACCTTTTCTAACACAAAATTAAGATCCCAAAGAGGAGCCACCATTTTTCTTTGTGGTTTATTATGCAAAACCCCTTTCTAAAGCATTTTGACATGAGAATGCTTTAAAAGAGGAGGATCCATGTGCAGACATGCTGATATGGCTAGTAAATGAACCCTGATGGAAAAGTAAGAAAGGCCAGAGGATAGTAACATACAAATATTGTAAAAAGCAGAGAGTCATTAGTCCTGGATTTATACTGGTTATGTTGTTTGCACCAAACAGAAAACCCTTTCCTTTTGCTAATATAGAATTTACTAGTAGCAAGCTTTCTTGCCTCTATTAGTATCTGCTGCATGTCATCACTTAAAAGGTGCTTAAAGAGAATGAAGACCCTATCATTCAGGCAGTTAGTTGAAGATGAGTGGGTTGGGATGAATCGAACACTCCTGTTCTTGTGTGAGTAGATTCATTGTATGAAAAAGCTCATGGCAATTGTCATGGCCATTTTAAAAAGAAGTGAGAACCAGGTTTCCATGGGCCAGAAGAGGGTCACCACAGTAATCTTGGGGGAATTTTTCTGAATCTTCAAAAGTAGCCTAGATGTTAGTGAAAAGGGTGAAAAAGTATACAAGAACATTATTGTTCATGGGAAATAAGTCATCTGTCTTTCAGGCCTTTCTACATGGAGTCCTAGAGCAGCATTTAGCCAGCTGATTGTTCAGCGAGGGCACAAAGAGATCTACTTAAGGAAATTTCTGAAGCTGGATCAAATCCTGGAAGACCCTTAATCTAATTTCTATTTTGAGGTTCTGCCTTTGTCCTGCTCAGCTTGTCTGCATACAGTTTTATACTGACAGGATGTAGGATGCCTGTTGGGTAAGACTGCGCTCTGAAGCTATATCCCAAGCTAACATGGCTAGTCTATAAAGGGGGTAAGATATGGTCCCTTTTTGCTTGTTGGTGTACCACTTGACTGCGGATATTTTCTGTAAGAACTTGAAGATGTTCACAGGACTACAGATGATTCAGAGAGTTGAATGCCTTTATCAGAGCAAGTATCTGTTTTATGTGTATGTGCTTGCATCTGTCTTTGATGTCCCAAACACTTTGTACATTTATCCCCCATGAAACAGCTTCCCAAGCAAAGTCTAAGGCATCTGTTGTGACTTACTGCTTTAGAGTGGGGGTGAGGAGACCTTAATTTAGGGATATTCTGTGTCTCCACAAAGAAATTCTACTTCTGAGAAAAAGCAGGATTGGGATTTGAAAAGATAGTGGGTGTCAGTGCTGGGACCAAAGAGACTTCATATGCTACTGTATCTTTCTCATGTAGAGTCTTACCAGGGTATCATGAGAATCATAGATGGCATGAGACCAAAAATCCTGAAGTATTCCCTCAGGGACAGAAAATGCTATAAATAGTTCTAGTTATATATCTACTTTTATCCTGTTGAAGAAAATCTCTTTCAACTCAAGAACACAATCTTGTGTGATGGAGTAATAAATACTTTTGAAATTTCTCTTAGAATCCCAGTTTGTGTAAGAGATCATTCACCAAAGTGAGAGATTCCGGATGTTTTGAAAAAGACTCTGTAAAAATAATCAAGTCATTTAAATATGGAAAAGTGTGGATACCCTGTGTGACAATGTGAGATATTGCCAGCTATGCCAGAAGAAGTGCAGTGAATGTGTAACATATGCTAGAACAGCTAGCTGGAATTTTGTATATCAGACTAATTTGTACAGATGCGTTTGTTGAAAAATGTATTTGTAAAGCTGCTTGTGTTAAAAAATGTATCAACAGTGTGCCCTACTGGGCAGAAAAGAAATGTACATGCATTATTGTAACAGTTTGAATGTATATATTGTAACAGAGGATACTGGAAGAGAAGAGGTTAATCTCAATTCACCTGACTTTGAGAAATAGTAAAAAAATTAAATTACTGGGCCTAGACCATAAAGATGTTATCTCACAGTTTTGAGTGTAGCCAGAGACAAAAACCTGTACTAAGAAGCTTCCTGCATTGTTGTTGGGGTGAACTAAGTACAACTCTGAAAGTATGGAAATTTGAAATTGTTTTATGACTTCCAGGAGCTGCAGCAGATCTTAGCAAGGCTTTGTGTGTGTGTATTATTGACACATATGTGATAAATCCTGACATTTCTAGCAATGGGGGATTGCATGGGAACCAGAAGTCAGATTACTAGATGTATGTGATGTCATTCTGTACAGAAATAATGTTTTAATACTAGATGAGACTGAAGTCTCTAGGCAGTCTTTTTCTTGCAACCCAACATAGGATACATCACCTACTTCATCTTGCCTTGCTGTAGTAAGTGAACCAGGGAATAGTAACTCTTTAGATTAGTCAGGAAAATATAGTGAGATTACTTAAGTCCTGTTTTTCTGTATCTGTGTGAATCTATTCATCTGCGTTATTTTTAATATTCCTGTGGTTGAAACTCTGGTGTCTACTACAAAAATATATTTAGTATTTTCATTTTCTTTTATTATTTATTGTTAAATATATTTAAGCTTCTTATTGTGGCTGGTCTATTTACAAAATTTTTAAGAGTATTTGCATATATTTATTTGGTGATAACTCTGGTCACTTCTGAAGCCTGGCTGCTTAGGCAACATTACCATTTTATTAACATTAACTTCCTCAGTATAACTGGATACCCTTTTACGACGCTTATAGTAACTGACTGGTAGTGCAGCTACCTTATAGTCTGTGCAAAGTTGGTAGAGTGGGTAATCTGTTCCAGCCTTTCCCAGGTGTGTGTGTGTGTGTGTGTGTGTGTGTGTGTGTGTGTGTGTGTGTGTGTGTGTGTGTGTGTGTGTGTGTGTGTGCAAATCAAACCTCAAATAGTGTGTGTGTGTGTGTGTGTGTGTGTGTGTGTGTGTGTGTGTGTGTGTGTGTCACCAAGCACTGGCTTCACAGAGAAGGTGTGGGAGGAGTTGGCTTGGAACCATAGATAAAGACTCAACTCCACAGCTGTGCCAGTGGACAGCCTTACTGGGATCCTAGAGGAAGACAGATATTAAGAAATCCAGACCTTGGTCTGACTGTATTTCCTGTGTGCTCTTAAGGGAAATTGTACTTGATGCAGAGAACTGCATCTGGAAATACTGGGTGCATCCATTTGCATTTCAAGTCAACGTTCCTCTCCAGTGTCAATGGTGAGGATTCAAGCTCCTTGATTACTGTCCCAGAGTGAAGACATCACATTCTGTAGCCTGCAATGAGCTATAACTGGAACTAGAAGCATTGGGAACATTCTTGATGGAGTGGATAATCCAATGGATAAGGCAGAGAACTGATAATGTGATCAAGACACATACAACTTTAAGAAATGTCTGAAGTCTAGATGAATAGGGCTGTGATCATAAACATCTTTTAAACTGAGTTTTATTAGAAAACTTAAATGAAGAAGAAGGGCTAGTAGGTTGTGAAGTGACAGCATTTTGCACTTAAGCCCTATCACAAACTGGTTTAGGAAAGAAAGGTCCAGAACTATTCTCCAAGTATTCTTCTTCTTTGGCACCAAATACATCCTTGAATAATAACATTTCCTTATCTGGAAAGGAGTAACTGATTCTATCACTCCCTGAGACAACATGTGTTGAAGGACAGTGCGAAACAAAGAAGTCTGATATGGAGGATGGAAAATTACCCCCTGGAAAGGAGGAATTTCCTCTCGCTGCCATCCCTTAAATAGTAATTTTGATTTGTTGAACTGATCTTAGTTTTTTGTTTTTTTTTTGGGGGGGGGGCAGGGGTCTGTATTTTTTTGGATCCCTCTTGTCAGTTCTTCTTAAATAGCTGTTTACCAGCATTTTGCTGAGACTGATTATGTTATTTATTGCTAAAATTAGATGAGGGGTTATGGAATCACTTAGAAAATTTAGAAAAGGAGGACTTACCTCTCTCATCATGCTTTTTGTTAAACTTTGCAGCAGAGGGACCAAATCTAACTATAACAATGAGAATTTAAAATCTTATTTTTCACATCATCTGGGAAGTTCTGAGAATGCAGCCAGGCAAACCAGTTTCAGTGGACATAGCCCTCTAAGAAAAATCACCAGTCATACACATATTTTAAACAATGAGTTGCGACCTGTAAAATGGAAGAAATTCAATCATTTAAAAGATTTTTCCTCATCAGAAGAAACTACAGATAAAACATTCCTCATATGTTAACAGCTAGTCAGAATAAACTTTCAATATGAGCCTGACAATTCAAAATTCTGAAAATCAAAATTTACAAAAAAGTGGAATTAACTAAATATTTAGTAGCAGTAGGATTAACTAAAGCTATAGCTGCTGGATCAGGTCTGGGAACGGTGTATACCAACTAAACAGAATGAGGAAACTTTATACAATCTATTTGCCTTTTTAGGGAAGTAAGTTGACCATACCTCTCAACTGTACAGATTTTCACAGATTGTCCAGGTTTTTGTTTCATATTTTGGTCCATTTTACATAAAATTGTGGTTTTCTAGTAAATCATTGGCAAATTATTGAAGATTTAAGTTAGAAAATAATGACAGACATTTCGGTTTCAGACTTCATACCCTTCAGAAAATTCACACTAAAGCAAATCCTGTTATTCTATTGACTTTCTAAGTTTGTAAGAGCAATATTTAAAAATTGTCCCTATTTTTAAGCATTTGTTCCCCCCTTTATTTATGGTTTTGTCCAAATTTTTTGCTTTAAGAGTTTGAGAGGTTTGAGGGGTATGAGGCTGACTATCAGGAAAACTATAGGCAGTGGCATTCACATCCTCAACGCTGATTCAAAATCTTGCATCTCTTCAGAAAAAGAGGCACGACTCTCTCCTTTATCAGAAACAACCTTGTAAGAAGGATCAAAGGCCTAAATTAAACCCTGAGCCAGATCTAGTAAACTTTTCTTCTACAGAGAAATTTGAGAGAGAGTAGATATGTGTTTTCTTTTTCTTTTTGAAAAAAAAAATTGGGAAAACAGTATTGTGAATGGTAGCAGCCGCTTCCCAATGGATGGGCACAACACAACATTCTGACTACACAAGGTAGTCTTTCCTGTTACCTTTCCCAGAACGAACAAGAGTGGTTCTTTCTATCTCACTGTGGGGACCCCAAAAATGAGAGGATGTGGCTAACCCCCATTCCATTGTGGTTGCTGGTGCTGTACCAGAGAGATTCTGGGTAAAAGATGAGTGGTCTGAGGAAACAACTTTGGCCACAGCAGAGTCACCTACCTGTGGCTGAGGCAAATTGCTATTCTGCTGTGATGGCAAAGGCTCTTTGCTTAACCTTTTCTTTTTGTGTCTGGAAGAAGGACAGACCATAAGACCCATAGTTCGATCCATGGTCAGGCTGAAAATAGTATATCTTTGTAGTGGAAAACAAACAGCACAAGCTGGTAAAAATTTAAAGTTGTTAAAAGTCATTTTTTCTCACAAAAACACACTTTAACACACTTTGCCAGCACCCAAAAGTAAAATAAACACAATTTCTACACAGAAAAATGTTTTCAACTACTTTAAACAACTTTTAAACTCACAAGAAAAACGTGTGCTCCTGTTTAACAGTAAAGTCTCATGACAATCCATTAATGACTAACTCCTAGCTTCATAGCTTTCATAGGAGTAAAGTACATTAAAACAATATTTTTTTAATGTGGAATGTTTTCTCAGAAAGAGAACTTATCTGCCCAGCAAAGCAACAGCACAAGTTGACTATCAATCCTTGGAAGCCCGCAAGGGAGCATTCTCTTAAATGACAGAAAAGCTCTAAATGGCTCAGTGCTCATACCTGTGTTTTTAGGCAGCTCAGCTCAGGCTGTCTAATGATTTGAGTGCATGGAAAGTACCCTGAAGCTTTGTAAGCTGGCTGGCTTTTATATTCTTGGCAAGATACAACCCATATATCTAAGGCTATTGCAGCAGTGATCAGTATTACGAACATTGCCTTTTCTTTTATTTAGTTGTCAAGAATGCTCTCCTATTACAAAGTCCTTCATGTCTTCTATAATAAGTTAGCTATACATCTTTATCGGTTTGTGTCTTTAAACATTCAACACTATTTTTAGTTCACACAGAGACAACATTTAACAAGTAGCGTACAGCTTTCTGTTTTTCTACCTGTTGAAAAGGGGAAAAATTATCCAGTTTAGTGCAAAATAATATATAAAACTATTAATTACAATAACAACAGCAAAAAACTAAATGCCAAATAAGATATAAAACAAGTAATTAAAAAAAGAACATCAACAACATAAACTTCTGTTTTAAATTCTTGTATTTTTTTTCTCTCTTATAGTTAACAGTTAAGTGACAGGGCTCTTCAAAGTACTTGAAGTGCGTTGACTATCAATGAGGGCTAAATATGCCTTGACTGTGATCCACATGACCCAGATGTGATTAGCAGCTTGAGCAATGGAAAGATTGGGGTGGGGAGGATGGCATTAAGCAGAAAGCACCAGCTCACTTAACTGGGGGACAGGGAAGCAATAAAAGCTTCTGTGCAAATGACCTCTTTGGGGACAAGGAAGCCAATTGGTAGCAGCCAGTATGGCTACTTACTGCATGTAAGTCAAGGAGGCATGTATATGCATGCATTAATATATGTGGGTACATGAACACGTTAACATATGAGGGGCCTCTTTACAGCAGCACCATCATGTGTAGCTGTCAGCAACTGGAAGGGCAGTGCTAGGCTTGGGAAGAAGGCTCACATTATTGGTACGACAGGCCCATTCCGTCACACCTGACTTTCACCTCTATAGGGGAAAAAATATTTATTTATTTATTTGTTTTATTTTGCTTTGGTTTACTGGTTTGTCCAACTGGTTTTACTCAAAATCCCTTTGTCAGCAGAGACCTGGGGAGAAAAGCTTCAAATTATCACAAATATTTTTAAACAGACATTTGGTAATATACATAAATAGGCATTAAATAATATACAGTAATAATTGCACATTAATTTGCTAATCAGATTACATTCATATGAAAGAAAAGCAACTTTTACCATATAAAAGATACTTGTGCATTAGATGTTGAACATTAAGCATTTAAAGAGGTGTATTAGCAGGCTCGTCAGATAGCAGATCATGTAATTAGTGCCAAAGAACTCAAAAAAATTGAGGTGAGGGGAAGAACTAGGTAGAGAGAAAAATGCTAATATTGTAGTTAAGAGGTGGGGTGTAAAGCAGGTTTAGGGGCAGTTATACATGTGGCTATCCTAATGTTTGTATTAGAAGTATAGAGCAGGAGGTCAGCAGTGTCACAAAACAATATATATAGCTGGGAGATAATAGTAAAACTATTCAGGTATTGGTGAAGACTGGTTGTGGGGCATAGGATTCCGAATGATGAGAGATAATTTGACGATATGACAAGCTGAAGATAAGGGAAGTTATTAGTTTTGTTTTGAATGAGTTTGCATTCTGAATGGATTTCAGTGGTAGTGGGATGTGGCACCATAGTTTTGCTACACTATTTGAATATACAGAGAGCCACCTGCAGTATCAGATGATTTGGTAATAGTGATTAGTGACTTTTCTCTCCCTCAATAAAATGAATGAGTTATAGAGCTCTCATACAATCTGGGAAGTGAATGGAGCGGGCTCTCAATCCATATCGGTGGAAAAACTAAGACAAAAGGGTGCAGAGAGAGAAACTATCAGGCTGATCTTGTGTGACAGAAGCAAAAAAAAAATGAAAAAGTCAAACATGAAATAAGTTCAGGTAATAATTATATACTTTGGCATTCTAATTTCACATATAAGTGGTTTTATATAATATAGATGCCATTAAAAGAGCTTAAAAATAATGATTAGTTATACTCATTACAGACTACTAATTTAAAACTGATTACATGTTGAAATGTAAGTATGATTGCACTGCATGCCAGTCTTGACAGGGTGGAGAAATATTTCTGAGAAACTTCTTAAGCCATTGATCATCCTGTCCAGGGAGCTATGAAAGGTACTGGGGGATAGAAGGTACATTGATATCATGTTACTTATCCAAAGGGTTCCCACAGAAAAAAAAATATATAGGAATTTACCAGGCAGACAGCATAACTGTAGGTTTAGAATATGTTACAGAATTATATTATAGCATGATCTGATACAGCATGAGTTCACAATAAACCATTCTCGACAGATGAATTTGATAAAGTTGTTTCACAGAAAAACATGGAGAGAGAGGGAGCAAGAGAGATGGAGAGAGGGAGAGGGGAGGAATGAGAAATACATAGCTCACAGAAAATAGGAGATTTACAAGATCCTTATCTTCAGTGGCATCCCTGAAAATGGAATGGCATAGAGAGTAAGTAGTTTGGTAGACAGGGCAAGAAGCTTAAAAGTGAATGCATGTGTGGGTTTAGACTATAACAAAAAGTTTTGGCACTTGACATGATGTATAAAGAGATGTGACACACGGTAATGTTGCACTGTTGTTTTCCTTAAGCTGTACTCACATACCAAATCACATGGATGGATAGGAGTTTCTTTTTTAGGCGACACAAAGGATCTGCATCTCAAAGAGCTGAGCTTAGACATGTGCAAATAAACACACACACACACACACACACACACACACACACACACACACACACACACACACACACACACACACACACACAAAAAAAAAACCATAAAGTATCACTGAAATGTCAGGGTAATGCAGAGACTATCCAGTGAGAAGGATCTCTATATTACCATTACAAGGAAGTGAACAGTGCTGAATGTGGGGTAACAGAACTAACAAGTGCATACAAATAGGACAGATATCTCTAGGGTCAGTAGGAAAGAGATGTATGCAGTAGGGAATAGATAAATACCAATGAAAACGAAAGTAGAAGAAGTGAGGGAATTGGGGGGGAAGTCAACGCATGTTGTCTTCTCACTTGACTGAAAAACATGTCAGAATGGTTCTACCTGACATAGTCGAAACCACACAACACCGACAACCACATCACCGACACCACATATTCGACAGTCCATAAACACGAAAACCACATAACGACAACGAAATAACCGACGGTACACAAACACGAAACCCCATACACTGCACACACCACAATAACAATTAAAAACAAAACACATCCCCATTCCACAAACCACACACACAACACAAGCACACCAAAATCCTTACAAGCCCACACTAAACCTTACCCTAACCCTAAGGTCCGTCACTATCACACTTACCTACCCGCCCCTAACCCTAACCCACTTACCTCACACCTATCCCTCCCTAACCCTAACTCACTTAACATACAATTATCGCTTCCTTACTCTAATTCACTTAACCCACCCCTATCGCCCTAACCCTAACTCACTTAACCCACCCCTATCGCTCCCTAACCCTAACTCACTTAACCCACCCCTATCCCCACAGACCGTCAATCTCCACACTTACCTGCCTGCACCTAACGTCCGTCACTACCGCATACTCACACAGCCTTTCCCCATGTCGGCATCCTCGGCGTTGGTGTTGTCATCCGTCGTGTCGGTCTTCTGCATTGTCGATGTTCTGCCACTCGCGATTCGCGTCGGTCTTCTTCACTTTCGATCTTCTGGAGCTCCGGATTCCGATGTCGGTCTTCTGCGCTGTCGACGAAGTCAGGTAGAACCGTCAGAATTCATATGTAAAAGAAGTGCAAGGCAAGATTCCTCCTGTGTTGTACACAGAGGGTGTGCTTTTTAAACACTACATACTTTAAGAAGCATTGTCTCTAAAACATAACAACAATCTTCAACTGATGTAGAGAGCTATGAACAACATCGTAGAGGCTTTGTACTATACAATCGAAATGTTTCTGACTGAAAAATTGGACCTTTACAGAATTTAACTGTCATTGGGGTAGGATAGGGAAGGGCCTCAGGTCTGCCTACCTACCTAACTACTTACTGTAACTTGACATTGAAGGTAAGAAGGGAATATATTATGTAGTAATTATTAATTAATTTATTAATTTATTTAAATGTGCTCATACAATAATCTGAAAGCATGCAGAACACACTGCATTGAAAGCACTCATAAACAAAAGCATTACAAATAAACTTTAACCATATTTTATACAAACTATCTGCAAGTAGAAATGAGGCTAGTTTTAAGTCAGGAAGTTTATAGAAGGAAACTATTCTTTCCAAAAAAAATTTTCTCTTAGTGTAGTTAATGGACAGGTGCTACTGTTACAGTTGATAAGTACACATGAGAACACAGCTGAAACAGCACTTTTTTTACAAAGTAGGAGAGCAGGAATTAATGCATCCAGTTCTTACTTGTTGATCTACTGTCAAAGCTGTGGACACCAGTTTGTGTTTCAAGAAAAATATCACAAGAAAAGAAAAATGAACAACTGTTATGCTACTGGATTAAACTAGACGAAAAGTAGCTGTGATTAAGACAAACTTTTTTCATATCTGCATGTTAATGCTCTGATATCTGTGTCTCAGAATGATTATTGTTTAAAAATGGTTTTGCAGATTATTGATTAATGCTTTATTAGAATTTATATATTTTTTTATTTTTTACTCACTGCATTAGACTATGCTCAGAGATCATTTGACATTGTATAGGCAGTTCATGATGCACACTGTGTAAATACATTGTATACATGTGTACCAACAGAGGAGATTCCAAGACTGTGCCACATGTTCTTGGAATCACTGGAAATATGATTCATGGTCCGTATTAACCTTTAAAAATAAAGCCTTCATTCTGGCCTATTCGTTACTGAAAATAAAAATGCAATGCAAGGCAGACCAGGGCAGGAACTCAGTAAAAAGTACAGTTTCCCGTAACAGTAGCTGTCCTTCTCTTCACTGTTGCAGTATTCACTCCCTTCCCCAACCCCCTCTTATTTGTTCTCTTTTTTTTGTGTTAGATTCCCTTCTTGATGAGGGTTTCCCCTTTTTCTTCTGCATTTTTCCTTCTGGATGTACATGGATTCCTTTGTCCTATGGACACTGTTCTCTTCTGGAGCAATTTAATTCTGGGTAATTGAGTCCATACGTCCCTTTTATGATCTGTGTTCTGTGTGGGGAGCATAAATATGAAGTATGGTACATACAGGATCATTGGGCTTTTGTATACTGTCCAAGCATTGGGCTGCCCTGGGCAGCAGATCCCTTCTGTTTTGGATACTGCAACAGTGAAGACAAAATGACATTGACAGCTGCAGTAAGTCACTATGTAAAGTATGTAAAATGGAGGTATAGGAAGACTGTTGACACAATTATGAGAATATTGTTTGGAAATCTGGAAAGAACTGAATGTATAACAGAATTTGAGTGCAACAGTTAAAATGCAAGTTCACCTTACACTATTAAACAATCTTCAGGTGACCTTAAATGCCCCAAACAGGTGAATACCTGAAACTGCCAATTGCTGAATTTCATAAACAGTGGAGAAACAGAGTATCTCTCCATCTGAGTTTCAATGAGTTTCAAGAGTTGCTCAGTGAGAAATAGCAGATGATGTTGCCAGACTGCAACACTCAACATATCGTATTCAGGATTCATTTCATGTGGTAAAAGCACAGCAGTGACATTTTAAGATTTTTTTAAACGTATCCCAAGTGCCTGTAAATGTTCTTTTTTCATCTTCTTGTGAATTAAAACTACATTGATTTATCACCAGTCTAAATGCTATCATATATTTAGTTTGAAGTTATATCCCTTTTACTAGAGATGGGGGTGCAATATTAGAATATATCAATTTAAGCTTGAGTGCAGCTTTTGCAAAGTATGAGTATTGCTGATATTTTTTTCTGAGGTACACTGATTTCAGGGTTTGTTAAACTTATTAAGTGCAAAGTTCCCTACATTTGAGTTTGGGGGCTTTTCCAATGTAAAGCTAATGAATACAATTCCACTTGCTTTGGCAAATGGCACTGTTTAGTTTTTCTGTTTCAGTGTAGCTATACAGAACTGAGCGAGAGAAGATATTGAAAAGATAAGTAAGGATACCTTTTTTCTCAGTCATTCAAGAATTGGGTTCTTTAATGAAAGAATTCACCCTTTATTCCTCAAGTGCTATGCATATAGACATAAATGTGATTATGTATCATGTACTTTGGACCTCATGTAGGCCATGAACTCTTTGTACTCGAGTTTCTATCCCACACAGCCAGAGGATATGATGGTTCAAATACAAAATGAAGTAAATAATTCTGATCTTCTGCATGCCTTCATGAGACTACCCTTAAAAAGCCATATAGCGTCGGGAGGGGTCATACCTCTGAAAAATAAAGATAATGTAAAACAACGCAGGAACAGACAGCTAATATAATTTATGTTGTATACCAGACAACCTTAAATATGAGGATTAGGAAATTATGTAGATACACAAATACACACATGCACACCTGCAGTTACAGAAAAGCAACAAGAATTTTTAAATGTCAGTGCAATCTATCTTCAGAGATTTTGAGGGATAATCTCAGCAAAACAAATTATAAATACCAAAACCTTAAAATAATAGCCCCAAATACAACTTTTTGAGGTTATGTTTTTGAATGAGTATAAATCTCCAAGTCCATATTCATGCATATTGGATATTGTAACTGAGATCTCATGACCTTGGACAAAAGGATAAATTCATGAAACATTGCTGCATTTAGGCTTTTAATTTCATGGTTATAATGATTCAAGATTTACTCTGCTGAGAATATGCAACACAACCATTGTAGCTTTAATCTGACAATCATAGTACAAAGTTGGATCAGGGACAGAATTATGAGACTTATCTATATAGCAGGTTTGACACTTGGTTGAGGTGTTCTCTTGTTAAATCTTCTGGTTATCTATCTCACCATGGGCTGTAAAATTGTGTAACACAGATGGTTGCTGACAAATGTAGCCTCTAAATGAAGATGGGAAAATATCTGAGGGGAGGGGTAGAGCTATTGTTCATGGCCTTTCACACACAAACACATTGCATGAATGCAGAAACACCCATGTGTTCTTTGGACAGAATTTCATATGCAGAACAACCATCATGTGCATTTCATCCATATCGCAGTAAGATGTTATTAGAACTTATTTCTGCTTGACAATACTGGTATCATACTATCCCTTCAGCATATAGTCATTACCATTTCTGGATTTTTTCTGGGTTAGTAAAATTCCTGCAAGTGTTGCTAAATATTTTGCATAGAAAGGCAGTAATTATAACAGATTTATAGACTGCTGTCTGAGACGCTTGTCCCTTTTCATATTTATCCAAATGATCAGTGTTCAAACAGGTTTTACAGTTCCCCATTAATATAATTTGTTTTATTTTGCTGCTGATGAAGCGCGAGGATCAATTTGTATTTTGTCTGGGTGAGCTGTAATACAGTATGATGCAGTTTTTCAGTACGTCACGATATACCATTTTAAATATCTGCAACATAGTATCTGTTGCACACACTAGCAGCATTTGAAGGTAGGCATATTTACCAATATATGAAAAAAATTAGTTGCAATTGTATATTATTTTCAGGCAAATGAACCAAGAATAACAGGAAGTGCAAAGCAGTCTTCACAGGGTAAAAGTACAGAGCATAACAAGGGTAATGATGCAGTAGAATAAAATATACAACAGATATGTCTGTCAGTCTGAGATGTTAGTTGCAATGTATTTTGTGTATTGTAAGCATAGAACAAATAAGGACACAAATGACACTAATGTCATCTAAGTAAAATCCCAGCTTTAAATACAGATTTCTTCAGCTGATATAACATGTGGCTTACTGTGAAGTGAAAACCATAATGCAAATTTTTGATTTGAAGTGACCTGAACAGACTTATGCAAGTCATTACCTGAGAATGTGGTGGGTTTCATGTGCATTCAAAAACATAAATATCTGTTTTATCTGGGCTGTAAAGCTGTCTGTGAGGTAAGCGATGCTGTTGAATATATTCATTGTGTTACTGCCTGGATGTATTTATAATGGTCAAATATTTAAGTAAACATGCATTTTTTAGATACATTACAAAAAGCCTGAATTATGGAAAATAAATTTAGTAACTGCTTAATGATGTATCAGGTTTGGTCTTGAATTTCTGAGACACTTTTTGCACTTAAAAAAATGTTGCTTTCAGGCATTCTGCCCTTGTACTTGTGATTTGCAATAGGATCATAGGAAGTAACTAGGCTAATGGCCCTAGGGCCCTTACAAGCCTAAACAAGTTCTACCCTTGTTTCCAAAATCAACACCTATTGCTATTGTCCAACAGATACACAGGTGGAACCCCTGGGGTGACTTTACAGTTATTCATCCAGTCGTCCAGTTTGCATTTGAAGAGGGCCAATGATGTACTCTGTTTGACATAAAGTGGGAGTCTTTTTCCAAAGGTGTATTAACCAGGGGTGGCTCATGCTATAGGACTGCAGGACTGTAGCCCCCCACCTATAAATTCCCCATTCCCCCATCATAGAGCATTTGAAAATAAAATTAAAATTTCCAGACTCCGTGCATGTATGCTTAGTTCCTGACTGCCGTGGTAAGCAGACCAGAACTCCACGCATGCATGTGTGCTCATTCCTGAGCTCCAGACTGTTCTGTTAAGCAGTCTGGATAGGGAAGGCAGGAAACTTCACCCTTCCAGCCCAGAGGTCTGTGCGGTGATGACCACACAAACCAGAAGGTCACCAGATTTCATCACCCACAGGCTGGAGGCTCCAGCCTCCTCACATCTTACAGGAGACCCAACAGCATGCACAGGCCATTATGGAGGGCAGAGACAGGTGATCGGGCTGCAGGATTGCTATGGAGGACTTAGCTGGGCTGCTGCAGAGTACAGGATCACACAGAGGACAGAGACAGGTAGTGTGTGTGTAATGCCCCAGTTGCTACATGGTGGTGGGTAGAGAATAAGGCTTGAACCCTGTACCTTGGGCCCAAGTGACAAGAGCCTGAATTCCCTGCCCACCACCATTTGTAAAACATTTGCAGATTTTTGCCTCATATTTGTTCTGTTCCTCATAAAATCTGTGGTTTCTGTATTTTCGTTACTTAATACAGCCAGTACTGCAGTGGTGCAGTGGTAGCATTGTTGCCTGACAGCTACAGGTTGTCTGGTTTGTTTCTTGGCTAGGGTGCCTTCTGTGTGGAGTCTGCATGTCCTCCCTGTGTTTGTGTGGGTTTGCTCTGGTGTCCTCAATGGATATTTGTCCCTATTTTTTGGACTGTATTCCCCCATTATTGGCTTTGTCCAGGTTTTTTTGTGCCAAGGTTGAGAGCTATGGTGATAACTGAACTCACTGAATATGTTTGGGGCTATATTCCCCCATTATTGGCTTTGTTCAGGTGTTTTGTGCTAAGATGTTGACAGCCATGGTGAGAACTGAATTCACTAAATGATAGCCATTTAAGTTTCCGTCTTCCTTTTTTCATAGAAATAGATGATTTGGCATAGTGGTATGTTGCTCTGACTGTTTTGCACAGGGCCCTGGGTTCAATACTTGGCAGTGAAATGTATGGTGGTAACACTGCATTTTATTCTAGCAACTTTCCAACATTATACAAGCAATGTTTAAAATGTGTCCCTGGTTTTGGCTTTTGTCCCCAAATAAATTTTGGCTTTTTCCAAATTTCTTGTGCTGCAAAGTTCAGAGATACAGCTGAGTGTCGAGTAGATTTTACAAGGAGCTGAGAGCTGCAGGGGAACAAAAGTTTAGTGCTGCTTAGGCCAAGTCTGCTTGCACTGTTAATAGCAGAACAGGTAGTGTACTTGCTTTTGATGAAGAAGGCTGTGGGTTCTACTCCCACAGTAGGTAGATCCATTGCTGATACTGTACTCTGTTGTAAAGGGGATGGATGCTGCAGTCCACTTTGGCAAAGATACCTAGTAACTATGAACCTGTTATCAGTTTGCCATCCATTCCCTATTGCGATATTACTAGCTTATTGTTTTTTTAATGCAACATAGGCAATTTATTCCTCAAGGCCAACAGACACTTTATTTGTAGATGAAACAATGATGTATAAAGTTGCTTGCTAGCAGTAACCTCTTCATTAATTAACAGATTTCTTTAATGTGGAATTATTTAGATGACTTTTACTTCTTCAGAGATCGGTCATATTTAGTGATACTGGTGGACTGTAGAAGTTTGAGTAGAATTTTATGATGGAAATATTCTGAATTGGGCAGTTTTGTCATTATTGGTGCATGCATTTTGTTTCATTGTTTACTGGAAAAATGTTTAAAACAATAAATTTAAAATTACCTCTAACAACTGTACTGTATTGTACAAGGAATATAATTTAACACAGTCAGGAAGGTGTATCAAAGAGCATGTGTATGTTTCGGGTTCTGGCGTGTAGATCGCGAGACAAATGCCCGCGAGCTACATCGCCGAAACCAGAAGGCCGCAGCACCGCTAAACCGTAGAGCGGTGCTGCCGAAACGTAGTAACGCGGCGGAAAGATGCGGCGGTGGGTAAACAGACAAAAGCAGACAGCCCCTAAGGCAAACACGCAGGCCGTCAACACACAGCATACACGGCCGGCAAACACACGCGGATCGGCGCGAAACACAGCACAACGGTAGTGCTCCAAAACAGTTGCATAAGCAGTCATAAAACAATTACTTACCCTGCTCCAAAACAGTTGTATAAGCAGTCATAGAACCATTACTTACCCTCACAGCCCCAGTTGTCCACGCAAACACAGCAAACAGTCGAGAAGCAGGAAGTAAAGTCCCCAGCACGTAGAGCAATGCACAGCACACTTTACCCAAAAATGCTGCATAGAAAGCAGGCATGTGTCAGGCTAAACCCTTAAAGGTACAGACACAGCAGTTTCAGGGTCAATAGACCAAACACACTATAACCTGTCTGTGTACTAGTAGTAAGCAGGGTGTCTGTAGTATAGGACAAACCCAGATAACAGGCATGCCTGCAACAAACAGTACCTACCCTGCTAGAGCCCCTGAGTGCAGTTGTAGGTGTGAACATGCCAACCTGGTAAAGCATGACACACTAACCCAGTAGCAGGGGATATAGTAGCTGTAACCCATCTCCGACTCCACAGTAGAGTAAGACATGCAGCTTCTGCTAAACACGTCATGGTGTCCTGTTACAGAGTATAGACAGGTACCCAGCCCCATGTAGGAAGACAAGGGTGCAAGACAGAGGTACCTCCCTAAGTAACATCTGCCACTTAAGCAGACACCAAGCCCTACACCGTGATTGGCTGGCAGCAACAACAGGGAGTTAAAGGGGGCTGGCACAGTACACACAGAACCTGTGCTCAATCAGGCATCGTGGCCTCTAAACAGAGTACAAGCATACGGCAACCCCAGGGATGTGTTAACTGTAGACAGTGCAACCATAGGGAAGAGACAGTCAGAGACGGTTGGAGGCACAAAGCTGTATAGGGCCACTGAGACAGACAGAGTTACTGCACATGGTATAAGACAAGGAGGTGTAAACCGGTGGCCTACTGTCTGGAAGGGACTGTCTCCAGGTTCAGTAGTATATCCCATACCAAGCTCCACCGGCTGTGATGGATTCTGAGAGACCATCTACAAGTGCTGCAACCATGCTGGAATGTATGTATCTGTATAGCCCTGGTCTGATTGGCAACAGATACAGCACAGTGCCCAGCCAACGTGGCAAACCCATGCTGGTGGTGGAGGGTACCTCTACCATTTGGAACGTGAGACACCACCAAAACGGTACTGGGCATGTAGTGAGCGAGAGCAAGGCATGCAGAGGACGTGCCATCACTGTTCACCAGGAAGAGGGTGAGGAATTGCTGAAATCACTGCCACACCAGCACGGCCCAGATGCAACAATGGCACAAGTGGCTACATTGCGAGCTGAACTGCGGCAGAGGGCGTAACCGCAATGAATTGCCGAGCTTGGTAATGCAGAGTGTGCTAGGTACAGCAGATGACAATGTACTGCAGGAGATGCCTTGTCGCGCACCCTTCAAGAAGCATCACCAGGGTACGGCAGCAGGCACGGGCATCCATGGCTACACCTCCAGCAACCCTTGCAGATATTGATGCCAGCCAGTATCCACTCCGTAGTGGCAGCTTCATCCTTCGTAGACGGTCGGATATGGATGGTACCGCTTCCTTGGTAGTACTTACTACAACACAGAACCTGACTGACCTGTGCAGGTCCGACTTTGTTCTTGGTGATGGCACCTTTCCCACACGGGCCGATATCTGTCACCAGCTATATACATTACATGGCTGTATTGGCACCCCCACCGCAATGAGGATCGTGCCCCTGGTGTACTGTCTCATGACACGGAAGTCGGAGTCTGCATACACCACTTTGTGGGAGGTGCTGAGGGGTATGGCAGCTGACCAGGGATGCACTTTGTCACCACAGTATATCATGACTGACTTTGAGAAGGCAGCAATTCGTGCCAGCCGGAAGGCATTCCCTAGGAGTATTCTGAAGGGATGCCTATTCCATTTTGCACAGATCATCTGGCGACAGATCCAACATCACCACCTTGTCGCCCTCTATGGCACGGACACTGCTTTCTCCATTGCCATTCGCAAGCTGATAGCGTTGGCATTCCTACCTTTGGATGATGTTGTCCCTGCATTTCTGGACATTGTGGCTTCCCTACCAGAACGTGGCCACCCGATTGGTGTATTTCTGGACCATGATTATGTCCGGGGCCACCACCAAGTATGCATCCCGCTGTTCAGTACAGACACGAATGCCATCGCCATACCCTCTGCGGTTCTGGAATGTGTCCGATGTCTCTGAGATGGACTTCCCACGCACTAACAACCAGGTGGAGGCGTGGCAACGCCGGGTTGAAGGTATTGCTGGGTCGCCCTACTGTACAGCTAGCTGACCTTCTGTGTGTTCTGCAGCAGGAGCAGAACCTGACGGATACCCGACGTGAATCTCTTCTGAGGGGATGCCTGTAACACCGCGTAAGAAGGCTATTGTAGTAAGGAGCGCCGCCTAAAGCACATCTTACAACATAAGTGTGACTACACTAATGTGCAGGATTTCCTCCGTGCTGTGGCACATTTCTACAAATTATGATGCTGTCTGGGTTTCGTATGCACCAAGCACAACACACATCACATTGCATATTCAATTAATAAAGGCTTTGCCCATAGCACACGGGTTCCATGGGTACCACTTTCCTGCCCACGCGGCATGCTATCCCAGCAAGATTTTCCGTACCAACAATTGCACATGGTGGCTTCTAAGGGGTACAGTGTATCACCTGTGGTGGTTTGTATATGCCTCCTGTGGTTAGGGTGTAGGGGTTCCCCAATTTTGATAGGGAATTGTCCACAGTCCTTTGTCACTGCAGTTAAATTGTCATCCTGCCATGTGTCCACATCCAGCTGTCTCATTGCAGGTGGGTGTCGCACCGCCTAGGGTGCCTGGACCCGTGATATGTTTCATATTCAAGGCTCTATGATTTGAAAAACCGCCCAGAATTAATCTTTATCTGCCACTGGCAAAATGTATTTTCTTTGAATGTGGGTTTCTCAAATGCTGTTTCAATGAATGTGAGTTTCAAGGCAGAGAAGTTTTAATACTAAAGTCTATTTTCATTGTCAGACTGCATTGCTTTGTTTAGCAGATATCTATTAGGGTTTATGCTGTAAAATATAAAATAAAACTTCAAATGATATCCATATCATCACAGAAGTAAAGCAGTGGCACATTACAGTGTTTATGGCAAATGGGGTGAAATAACCAAGGAATGGGACATTGGAATGGCTGCAGGGGGACGCTTCCATTCGACCATGATTTTGTGAGGGAGGGCAGCAAACTCAGACAGCCCCAGCTGAACTATACCTCTCAACTGTCCAGAATTTTGCAGAATGAATATATTTTTTGCTTATTTTTTGGTTTGTTCCTCATAAATTTGTGGTTTTCTGCCAAATCATTTAGGATTGAAGTCACTAAATAATGACAGACATTGAGTTTCAGACATCATAACCTTCAGAAAATGCATGCTAAAGCAAGACCTGTTATTCTATCAACTGTCTTAAATTTATACAAGAGCAATTTTTAGTACTTGTTTTGTATGTTCCCCAATCATGTTTTATACAGCGCAGCCCGTTTGCGGGGCTGCGCTGCATTTAAACATCGGCGAAAAAAAAAATTATATTTTTATTATTTTTGCATCGGGTTACCTTGCCAATGGCCAAATATTTGGCCATTGGCATGCTGCCTGACACATATGCACCCTTTATTTGGAGCTGACATGGCTCCGTTGTGATTTTTGCAGAAACGTACTCAGTTGTCAACTGAGTACATTTCTGCAGCTAAAACGTCTCTTACACGGGCTGGTTTCTGCTTCGTGGATCACTAATATACCTCATTTGCATACTTTTCGGCTGCAAGTGAGGTATTTAGCATGTCCACACCCAGTCCGTGTAAGGGACGTTTTAGCTGGTCTCTTACACGGAGTTTAGGGCTGTTCCTGGATCGTGAGGCTTGCATGGAGTGTTACACGTCTCTTACACTCCGTGCAAGCCTTCGTGGATCCTGCCCCATGTTTTTAAATTTACAGTTTTAGATTAGGTTAAGAAAGATGAGGGGTTAGTAGCTGATGAACATTTACTTAAATCTGAATTGATGTGGCAGTTAAAGTTAAATGTTTTCAAAAAGCCTGGATTAAATGAAGTATGTTCAGTTTTATCAGTGTTAAAATTAAAACAACTGGAGGTATAACAACATTTTACTTTTAGTATACAGTTTTTATAGTGTCTGTAGCCTCTGATAAGCCATCTTAATTACTTCCTTTGCCCAAGTTATTGCCTTCTGACAATGACAACAGAACTATGGAAAGGCTGGGTAAGGTTTACACTTCTGCTGCCCTAGTTTTTAGAGATATTAATTATAAAATCCATATGTCTAGGTATGTGTGACACCACAGAGGAGTCAGCAGCAGGACATTTATATAGAAAATTACAATATTCAGGCTCCCTATAAAACCTATCAGGCTTCTTGGGAGCAGGGGCAGAGAATCAGGTGCATGAGAGACTGGAAAAGCATTCAGCAAAGCAGCTAAAACAGGAGGAATAGCCACAAGTTTAGGAGATTCCAACTGCATAAACTCATAGTATCTTTTGTAAATATCAGAGACCAGATCACAGTCCCGCTTAAAAAATCCATCATCCTAGAGAATGTGTCTCCAAAAGAAATTTCAGCAAAAGGAATATCAGGACTAATAGATTCCTCGTCCTCTGACGCATAGTCCAAAGGACAAAGAATTTGAGCAGAATAAGTCAGGGATTTATCATCAGGATCTGCCTCATCCTCAGATGAATCCTGTTCTCTAAACCTTTAAGTGAGACCAAGGAGGAGCTGGAACCGAAACCCCTTGAGGAGGCTTTAAGGGCACTAAATCAGTAAATAGCCCCTGAGTGCAGGCCTGTCACTCACTTTCTGGATCCCTAGGAGCAGAAGAAACATGTTTATTTATTTTTTAAGGGAACACCCCCCCCAAAAAAAAAAAAACTGAGAAGTCTCAGACGCAGGACAGCAATCGAGATTTATAGTAGCAACTTCTTCCCCGAGTAAAATGTGAGGATCTCCCCTAGGCCCCTAAGAAAAAATCAACCGTGGTTCCTCCTGAACATCTAAGACAGACACCTGCAAACTTCTTTGCATGTGCTGCCAGCTGGATCCTCACTGGCCTCCAACACAGTCGTGGCAGAGAAATCTGACAACACAACTGGATGAGCCTCTGGGTTTGTAACAACCTAGGGAGAAGCTCTTAGCAGAGCATGGAGAGTGGAAGATTCCAGTCATACCTTTTTCACCTTCTTCTTCCCTAACAGCTGACCCTCTGGGCAGGAGATTCCTTCCACTGTATCTTTAGCGAGAAGCTTAAGATGCTGATTCTCATGATACAAGGAAAGGAAATAATTACTGCAAAGGTTTTTTGGGACAAATGCCTAACAAGCTGAACAAGATGTATAGTCATGGGAAGCTCCTAGACAAAAAAGACACTTATCGTGATGGTCTTTATGGGAAATCTGTCTTCCACACTTGCATTTACCCTTCCTGGATGACATTAATCTTAAGGAGCACAAAAAAAGCAAGAAAAAACAAAAACATCAACAGGGCACTTATTTGTATCTGCTAGAAGTCAGCAAACAGGCACAGGTAGCCACTGGAGAATGAAAATGCATTCAACTGTCCAAAACTGGACGCAAGTAAACAGGCTTGTGATAAAAATATACATTCAGACTGGCTGCAAAGTTCTGATTATGTTAGGCCTGAATCTCATCTTTACACTATGCAAGGAGCATTTTGGTGAAGTTTGGCATACCTTAAAGCAACAGTAGTCTTTGGTAGACTGGCTGGACATTGGGCTTCCATGGCAGGGAGTCCCATATGTTAGGAATACTGCAGCAGTGAATGTAAGGACATCTACCACTCCATAAAAGTTTATTTTTCTGTTTTGACAGGAAAAAACATTTTCAACCACTATGGTAGCCCCACAACTTTAAAACAAAAACACAATTTCTCCACAGAAAATAGTTTCAGAGATAACACTACTTCTACTCTGGCAGAAACAATGAGTGCTCCATTTAAAAGTATGTTACAGTCTCAAGACAATCCATTAAAACACAACAGTCCTAGCTTTAAAATAATTTTTTCTGAAGAAGAAAGTAATAAAACATTAGTAAAATAAGAAAATGGAAGTTTTCCTCAAAGGGAACTTATCTGCTCAGCTAAGGAAAGCACAAGCTGACCATTGATCCTCAAAACTTCAGAGGAGTCTACTCTTCAGCAGCAGTAATGATGTGTATGGCTTGGCACCCACACTTGTCTTTTAGTCAGCTCAAGCTGCTTGACAGTTTGGGTGTGTGGAAAGTGCCCTGAAGCTTTGGAAGCTGGACAGCTGTTATATCCCCGGCAGGGTATAACCCATATAGTTAAGGCGACTGCAGCAGTGACCAATATGAAGGGCATCTTATATTATCTTAAAATGTTGTAGGGAAGAGTCTATTTGATATTTTCACATTTCTATGCATATTTTCATATTTTTGGTGTGTTTTTGAAATTAAAGATTTGTTTCTACTGCTGTTAATTTATTCCAGTACTTCTGTTTCTTTTTGGCACATGTACCTGCCATACAATCAGTTTATGCAAGATGTATACCAACACTTTCCCTTCTGTCAGTTACCTTACTAATACAACATACTATGAAAGCAAAGGATTATTATTAATTAAATGTTAACCTCACCCTCAGTTCCCACAAAGGCTGACTTTTCTAATGAAATCAGCAGGTATTCAGGATTCCAGAGAGATGTACTTCAAGGTTCTCTTACCTTGGCTGTCCACTCAAATAAGTATGAATAACATCAGGAACATGTAAGAAGAGGAACATTCATCTTCCTACCACAGGAACTTTTACAACAGTTGCCAATATCCACTTCTTATTCAAAAGGTCAAGATTCATGCCAAAGAAAAATATTTGATGAATTAGTGCATTTCCCCCATTACCTTCTTTTGTAGCAAATCATCTACTAATGTTTAAATGGTGCTACCCTGTGGTATAGGAAAGGTGTCTAACAACCATGTTTGTCGATGCTAGTGCCCATATTGTAAACTGAGCACTCCGTATTTACTTGTATACTGAAGAGCTGAGTTCATTGTCACTCCATGAAAGTGTCCCAATCTGTGTTGAATGATTACCACCCAACATATTGGTATTGTGACAATTGTCTGGATAGCTGTTACCTAAAATGTAAAAAACACATGCCTTCTCATAAAGCATTAATGCAAAAAAAAAAGTCTTGCATTTCCTCTAGTTACTAGAATTCTTATGCTGTAAAAATGAGAATATTTTTTTTAATACCGGTTTTAGCTTTTCTGGTTTTAAAAAAGTGCACATCTTGCAAAAAAACTGTACTGAGTATATATAATTGATTATTCAAATTCATTTTAGTATTGTATCTAGTAAGAACCATATATAAAAAAAGAAAACATTCTGCATGTTAGTATTTGTGCATGTCTGTGTGTGCATATGAGTGACATGGGTATATGTTTCCTTATCATTCAGGAATGAAGAGGAACAAATCGTAAGTGTTTGTCCATTGTAATTCAACAGATTAGACTTGTCACAATGAACCATTATCTGCCACCGGCAACATGATTATATTTCTAAATCTTCAGATGTATTTACTTACAAACAGCAATACAGCAAGATAATGTATGAAACTTTGGAAATGTTGCCACCTTGCATACTTGCTGTAAACAAACCACTCAAGTATGTCTACTCTAACATGCTATCTAAAAATCAGCATTAAAAAGAAAAGAAAAAAAACATACAATCTAAAAATCAGCATTAAAAAAAAGAAAAAAACAAACAAGCAAACAATAAAAGCATGATTTTGAGACTTAAAAAAGGGGCTTGAAATTCTACAGTAACTTGCCCATTTCCTGCAACCAAAAATAAATGCTAAAAACAGTACCATTCTACAGATACCTTGACATCTGGTTAGAACCTTTGCTTAATTTCCCACATCACATTCAATTCACTAAAGCAAAAGTTTATAAATTACTTTTCTGCACCAGAAAAAATTCCATCTTACTCTCTTCCTCACCTGGGCATCATTGGGGAAAGGAGTTCTCCTCCCTAAGGTTGAATATGATGCGTCTCTCACAGCTTAAATATGGTGCCACCTCACAGCTTGAATATGGTGCCCCTGTCATTGCTTCTTCCTCACAAAGAACTGTACTGCTTTGCAAGACACCTTCAACAGTGTATTCCAGGTCATTAACCTTTCTCCAATAAAGATAAGATCACTTACTCTTTCAAAAGCCACATGGCTGCCCATACCACAAAATTCTACCCCCCCCCCCCCAGTACTATAATATCTAAGCTGGTTAGGTAAGAAAGCTTGAACTTGTTTGCTCTGAGAATTCCAAAATGAGCTTTGCCTTCGTATAGTCAAAGGGCCCCCTCTCGTGACACACAACTTTTGGAAACTCCTCCCTCCAATCTGAAATTTATAGACCATGCATTTTTAGTTTCTTCTCCCAAAATCTATGAAACCATCCCTGTAAAGCTATATAAAATCAATGCACTCTTTCAGAAATTAAAAAAAAATAACAGCTGAAAGAGTTTCTGTTCAACCAAAGTGCACTCTCACTTCTGTTAAACCACTTTACAATTCACCAACTATTTTACTCCCCATTTGAGGATATTGAAACTACTACAGCAGTCATATGCCCCAGAACTTTATTGTAAGTACACAATATCAACTTGTACTGCTAAACAAATTTGCAATTGCCCTACTTCCTAACCTACCTACCACCAGACCTTGCTTCTACTAAGCCAGGTTTATGCAAGAAATTTTGTTTATTTGCTGCATTATTAGTCTAGGTGTTTTCTTTGCTGCTACAAATGATCATAATCTTGTAAATACACACTTTAATAAAAATGTCAGACTTAGCATTTGTATAGCCACCTGTCATGCCATACAGTGTTGGACAAAACAATACAGCCACGTTAACTTACATTTTTGATTTGCAAAGTGGTTCTGGATGCATCAGAGCTGAAGACCCTATTCAAAAAAGGCTGAACAAACTTTGAAAATTGATTCTCATAGAAGCTACCATAGCTATAATTATATTTGCATTTGTATATTAACAGCTGGATACCACACAAGCGCCATCATCCAGGAAGCAACTAAAATTCTGCATTCCTGAACTGAAGATCTGCATAACTGTCTAAAGTAAACAATTTAACACTACTTGGGTTAGAAGGAAGGACTAACAGGTAGTGTATGGTTATTTGCAAAATAAATTCCTAGTAACATTGTGTCCAATGATTGATGTATGTATATCAAACTCAGAGCCTCTTCACAGACTTTCAGGAAGTTTGTTCCCAATTAGCAGCAGACTGCAGACCCTCATACTAAAACATTTTTCATCAAAGGTTTCAAAGGACCCCATTGTATTTGCCTTCCCTATGTATGTTTATAGTTCTTCTGTACTTACTAGGCTATTGGTATGCAACAATCTTTAAGAGCCTTACCTTACATTCCCCTGGTAGTTTTTAATCATGGTGGTGCAGTGGTAGCAATGTTGCCTCACAGCAATAGGTACTCCATTTCAATTCTCAGTAGGAGCACCTTCTGTGTGGAATCTGCATGTTCTCCCTGTGGTCAAGTGGTGTTTGAAAAACATGTGTAGAATGGGCGTGGCTTCGTTGAAGGTTGGGTGTCGAGCTGACACCTTGGCACCCGTAAAGAAATCTGCTACCAATCATTAGCGAACCGGAGTTCCGCTGTGGTAACCCCTAACCGGGAAAAGCCAAAAGCAAAACAACATTTTGCATACAATAACCCAGAGATGGGTTGAACAAGGATATGTTGCGAAATTTACATGTTTCTACGATCCATGAAGGACAGGGTGGTAAAGCAGAAGTAAATATGCGGTTACTTTTCCATTCATCCAAATTACATTTTAATAGGGTATGAGAAGTACTTCTCTTTATGTAGACCAAAAGATAGGTCCACACAAGTGGTATTCTGTATGATGCAAACCTATCCCTCCAACATGTTCTGTTTATTAGGCAAAAGAGATTGAGATCCCTTGAGATGGTGTTTATGATACTGCCGGATACCACACAAGCGCCATCATCCAGGAAGCAGCAAAAATTCTGCATTCCTGAACTGAAGATCTGCATAACTGTCTAAAGTAAACAATTTAATGCTACTTGGGTTAGAAAGAAGGACTAGCAAGTAGTGCATGGTTGTTTGCAAAATAAATTCCTAGTAACATTGTGTCCAATGATTGATGTATATATATCTAACTCAGAGCCTCTTCACAGACTTTCAAGGAGTTTATTCCAAATTAGCAGCAGACTGTAGACCCTCATACTAAAACATTTGTTATTAAAGGTTTCAAAGGACCCCATTGTATTTGCCTTCCCTAAGTATGTTTATAGTTCATCTGTACTTACTAGGCTATTGGTCTACAACAATCTTTAAAAGCCTTACCTTACATTCCCACGGTAGTTTTTAATCATTATATTTTGCATACAATAACCCAAAGATGGGTTCTACAAGGATATGTTGTGACATTTATATGTTTCTCCTATCCATGAAGTACAGGGTGCTAAAGCAGAAGTAAATATGCAGTTACATTTCCATTCATCCAAATTACATTTTAATAGGGCATGAGAAGTACTTCTCTTTATGTAGAATAAAAGATAGGTCCACACAAGTGGTATTCTGTATGATGCAAACCTATCCCTCCAACATGTTCTGTTTATTAGGCAAAAGAGATTGAGATCCCTTGAGATGGTGTTTATAATACTGCCAGACTTTCAGACATGCAATATGTCTGACAGAATAGGGTCTGTAGAAGTGCTGTAGGTTCTAAAGGCTTCAAATCTTGCACCTTTAATACATGAGACAGCACCATTAATGGGATATGCTAACTTAGAAGCTGGGCAGCATATTCCACAACCTTGTTGCTCTGCTATGAAAAGGATTCCACCCCAATACTGCCTCGGTTATTGGGAGAATAACATGTCCTAGTTGTGTCTAGTGCCCAGGGTGTGATTTGAAAAAAAATGATATTCATGGAAGCTGCTGTAGCTATTATCATATTTGAATTTGTATATTAAAATTAGATCTCCTATCAAATCCATAGTTAACTGAAAAAGGATATAATCAATTGACTCTGCATTTATAATTCAAAGACCTAACTTTAAAAATGTGTTTGTTAAAGGATTTCTGAAGTAATTCCAATCTCTTAACCCTTGTAGAAGAATAGCTGCATGCTGCAGCAGAGCACACTAGAGTAGGTCTGATGACAGCTTTAAACATGGATACAAGCAAACTTTCATCCCTGCTTGAGGGTTTTCACAGTATCCGCAATGACTAAGTAGCAACGTCTCATATAGCTGAAGACATGTTGGCTTCAGACAAAAAATTTATCAATAACTACTTCAAGATCTCTAACAGAGTAGGCTTCAGCCGGGAGACTAGGAGGACATTATTAAGACTCTAAATGACAGGACCTATATGATTGGGCCGTATACTCTGCAGCTTCATGGGACAATGTGCAAGGCTTCATTTGGGCTTTGTTATGTGGCCATTTCCAAGCTGTATGACATTCAAATCCTGAATACTCCTAACTGTAGAGAGTGGATTGCTGACAGTACCAGAAGCCCTGCAAATCTCCTGGATAAATCAGCAGCAGGCAACTATTTACTTCTACTTACAAACAATTCCTTTCATCCTCTAGAAAGGATGAAATGCTGCTTGATCCTGAAGACCAGATTTACAGTGCAGCTAAAACTTAGCTTTTCTATAGACCTGTAAAGGTGGGGCTTCAGTTTACTTTTGAAAAGGCCCGGCTGTCAGAATCAGTAAAGCAAAGAAGTTACCTACATTACTGGCACATTACAGAGTTCCTGGTTGTATTTTTATTTATTTATTTATTTTTATTGGGATAACAATGCTTGCAGCTGATTACTTTGATCAGTTCACCAACTATTTACAGGGATGGCTTAACATGGTTATTCATTTTGTGGCAACCACCATTTTAAGTGACTTTAGACTGTACTATTTATAATATTGTGGTACTCATTATTTTTTATTGGTGGCACTTTTAGATAGCTTTGTTAGTTAATGCTGTCTGTATTTTGCTGTATTAATGTACATGGCTTAAATACATCAATTGCATTGCATGCCTTGCTCTGAAACAAGTGAATATTGTTTGTGAGCAAATGGAAACAGCAAGATAATATGATAGGTGTTAGGAAAGTATGTTCCTAGGTTCACACTAGGCTAATTACCACCAGGGTCTTTACAATCTTAGGCTTGCAACCCAACCCAACCCACTTCTGTCCCAGAGTACTTTGGATGCCTATATAGTGGTTTATGTTAGTAAACAGGTGGGGGTATGTCAGTTGGGGATTAATTTACTTACTGATGATGTCTGTCCATCAGAGACATGGGGTCCAGGCTGGGTGTGAATTTGTGATTTCCCATCCAATGATCAAGGTTTCTTTTGAATAAAGTCAGGGATGAGCTTTTATTCATATAAACTGGAAGCTTATTCCATAGCATGGGAATCCTTTGAGACATATATCAGTCACTCCAGCAGATTCTGTTCATGTCACAGACAAAATTTAGGTCATTAGATCTAGTGTTTCTAGTGTTGTTTGTCATGTGCACGTACAAGAGATCTGTCAGAGCTGGATTCGAGGACACTATATATGCTAGGCATAAATTGCCTCTCAGTAACCTGTAGGAGACTGAGTACAATGATAGGACCTTAAGGTGATCTTTGTAGGACAGGGTATTCATACTCTGGATTCTCCTGGTGAGGAATCCTTCAAGGCATTGCAACTGCTGTAAAAGCCTTGCTATGTACTTACCCAAGGAGACATTGTACAAATAAGGAGAGTGGTACTATAACTTCCTTGGACTTGATGCCATACCATTTTTTATGAGTTGGGTGACTATCTTGGCTATGTGTTGGTCGAACACAAGATTACTGTCTGCATATGCTCCCAGATCACTATCAGCTAAATTCTTATCATTGTTTAATTGATGAGGTCATGAGCTTGTCCCAAAGGACACTATAATGCATTTCTTTGCATTAAATTTTAACCCATGGTACCAGACATTTGTTTGTGTTAGACCCTCTTGTAGGATGCTGGTGTCATGGCGAAATCTATGATAGCTCCCAATTTACAGTCATTTGCAAACTTGGTAAGTCAGAGGTCTTTGATATTAGCTGTGATTTCCAAGATGTAGATGCCATACATTAGTGGGGTTAACCCAGAGCACTGGGGTACTCCACTGGTGACCTGTCCCCTGCAGGAGGTGGTATCGCCAATTTTGACTTCTTGGGTCCTATCTGTGAACCAAATGGCAAATAAATAAGTTATATAGGGATTTATGTCTAGTTCTGAAACTTTGTCAACAATACCTGAGTGGGGTATCATATTGAATGCTTTGGTCAGGTCACAGTAGACGGTATGCACCATTTTTCCCTCATTCATAGCCTTGATTACACTCTCAAAGAAGTCTACCAGGCTGAGTAAGCAAAAACTTTCATTAACAAAGACAAACTGGGATGGGTCCAAGGCCTGTAGGTTGCCAATGTCTTTGCTGATCATTTCCATAATAATTCTTTCCCTGGCTTTGTATATTCGACTTATCAGACTGATGGATCTGTAGTTCCCAGGGTCAGTTGATAGTCTACCCTTATTAAGAGGGATGACCATTGTGACCCTCCATTCAAATGTAGTTGAAAAGTCCCTCAAGTGGCCCTGTCAGGTCATGTTTTAGGCTATTTGGGAGGCAACTGAGGATATTGCCGCAGGCCCATTAAAGCAGTGATTTTTGCCTTAGCAAGCATAACAAGGACCAACTCCTGATTAATAGTTGGGAGGATATGCTAGAAGGGATTTCACAGGAAGGGTGTGGGGAGTGGGGGGGAATTTAGAGCTTAATTTATCAGCCAGTAGATTTGCTATGCCCCTCAGTCAATGAAGGTTGTGCCATTTATCGCCAGTTCTGCACATTGCTGAGTATTACCTTTCAGATTCTTGACATAAGCGAAGAAGGCTTTGCAATTGTCCTTAGCCTAGGAGCTTCTCCTGAGATTGTAAGTGGCTTTGTTGAACTTGTTTCTTGTTTAGTTGAAACAGATTCTTTCATCTATGAGTACTAGGTCCAATATATGTTTGATCCTCTAGTTGGAGAGTGCACTGTTTTAGTTCAGTCTGTTCTAGGGTGTTGTGTTGAAAAAGTCAAGGAAACATTTTGCCTGCAAGTTAGAGGCAGTTTACATTTCCTAGTCTATAGAAAGGTGATTAAAGTCTCCCATGAATAGGGTATTTAATTGGATGGTGAGCACCTCAAATAGATCTAGATAAGAATTGTGAACTTCATGGGTCATAGAGGCTGACCTGTAGGTGGCCAGGACATTGTAGGGAACCTTGTCTATGGAGACTTGAATGTGGATGAATTCCAGGACATTATCCTGTTTAACCAAACTAGAGTTGTACTTGCTGCTAATGTAGATTGAGACACTACCACCTTTAGCTCCTGTCTATGATGCTGTTGGTCTGATTGTGTGGAAGGCTCTCCAGCCTTCCACTGCCGGAATACTTTTTGCATCTTTAAACCAAGTCTTGGTAACAGCAAAGATGTCTACATTCTCCAGAGTGAGAAGAGCTTGTAGGGTGTGGAGGTTCTTGTTTAGGCTTCTAACACTTAGCAATAGTACTAGACCACATTTGCAAAGAGAATCACTTCAGCTAAACCCAATTCCTGAACTACCATGGTCAACAGTTGCAGCTGATATCTGAATGGAACAATCAACACTACTTAGTTTTGATATACTCTTATTTGAATTGGTTTGAGATCAATCTACTACCTAACCCAACATCCACTGAGATTGTTACTAAGCTGAAACGTCATTTATCAGTTCAAGGTATTCCACACAAACTTCTTTCTGACAATGGTACTCAATTTACAAGCCAGTTGTTTTGGAAATTTGCAAAAGACTGGGACTTTGTACATATCACTAGTAGTCCTGAATATTGTCAGTCAAATGGTCTAGCTGAATGTGCAGTACAGAGTGCAAAGCAATTACTTGAAAGGTCAAAGTGTGACAATACCGACGTGTTCCTGAATTTGTTTAATCTCAGAAACATACCTTGTGACGATACTCTTGGCTCACCAGCTCAAAGACTACTTTCCAGGCAAACTAGAACTATGCTACCATTTGCTTCCAGTTTGTTGAAGCCTAAACCTAAGAACTGTAAAGCCATCAAGGCTCAACTGGTCAAGAAGTGTAATATCTATAAATCTTGTTATGACAGATCGAGCAGATTACTTCATCCATTGAGGGAAGGAGAGATGGTATAAATTCAGACCCTGTTTCCATACCAGAATGTGTTCAACATTCTGATTCCATTCCAGAAAATCTTCCAGACATTCCACAGGCCAAACATTTTACAGAGACAGTTCCAGTTGCTAAATGTAATTTCCAGTGGTGTCACACAATATGGGCAAGTATTAAAGCCAAGTGTGAAATGCGCAGCAACGTAGACTTGATTGTATATATGCGTGTACTTAGTATTGTGTAATGCGTGACAAAAACAATTACCTGTGGTTTCTGCATGCTAAATAGACATAGTATCACAAGGTCCATTCTCAAAGAGGGAGGATGTAGATTAGATTGCAAGTGAAGTGTGCTTTATCTTTAAGAAGCATGTCAAGGCTGTACGTGCACATATAAATTCAAGACATGTGCACTCCCTAGCACCATTTTGTAAGAGCAGCCACACTGAGAGCATGCATGATTGTAGTTGTTAATTTTTAAATAAGTTACTTAAGTTAGAGTCAGTAAGCCTATATAGAGATGTGTTTGTATAGGATAAAGCTGTTTAAACAGAACCCATGAAGACTCTTATATTGTGTCCAAAGTAGGAGAGCAAAACCCATGGAACAAGATTTGACTCCTTCCATCTTCATTTGCCTACTTTCTGACTCAGGGGAGGTCAGTTAACTAGAGAGTGCTCCTGGGATTCCTCTCAAAAGGGACAATTTACCCACTGATCTTACTCAGTCAATAAAAAGGTAAAGAAAATACAGCAACCTCCATGGCGGTGACCAAAATGGGGCCATGATCAGAAGGAGGTGGCACTTAGAATGGATTTCAACTTTATAACTAAGAAGTTCAGACATTTTTGGGGATACTAACAGTATATACATTCTATCTGGACTTTGTTAATGTGTTTTAACTATATCCCTGATAGGTAACTATCCAGTAAAACTGCAGGATTAAGTGTATAACTGATACTGAGGGATTGGACTGCCACAAATAGGATTCAGAGAGCTTAGGTGAAAAGGACAATATTAAGAATAAGTAATGTGACTAATGAAGTAGTGTACAGGGGCTTAGTCCACTGTCTAGGACTCTCCATTACATTCCCTTCAGTCATATCTGAAGCCAATCAGAAAAGGATCAACCTCTTCCTTGACAAAACAAAGATAATTACAGAAATATCTAATTAGACTAAATGTAAAGAAAGACTTGGAAATGGCAAACTGAAAGGGTAGAAAAGGAACTAACCAGATTCTTTGCATGCAAATGAAAGTACTTTCATTTGCATGCCACTGTGTAGTGTCATCAGAGCAAAGCAGAGATGATGGTGACAGAGACAGAGACAGAGAGAGAGAGAGAGAGAGAGAGAGAGAGAGAGAGAGAGAAAACAAGAATGTTAGAGAAGGAATCCATGGAGGTGTTCAAGGATGCATGATAAAGTTGTGAAAAGCTGAATGGGAATAGACAACAGAAGTGAAGCAAACTGTCAAATACATTTAATGTACAAACTAGAAAAGTTAATTGTCTCCTTTGCCATCCCAGAAATAGAATGTAACATAGTGCTATGAAGTATAATATAAAACAATGTAATTTAATTAATGTCAGACACAAAATGCTGGATCTGTATTTGGAATTGAAGGAAAAAGTTGATAGAGGAGTTCTGAGTAGTATCATTTCAAGGTGGGTCTGCAGAACAAGTTATTTCATATAAATGGAAGGATTTTTTTCTACTTGCAAGAAATGCAGTGAGGGATTTAAAGGAATTTATAGCATTCTTTAAAGATGAAGTGGAGCTTTGCAGACAGTACACAGTGGAAAGGAGTGGTAGAAGTGACTCTTCCTGCATCATGCTATTAATAGATTTCAGATTGCAGTACACATGGAAGGAAGGTAATAAGAACATTTTACTATGGTGCATGTATTGCAGGCATAAAGGTTGTGGTGACTGGCACATGAGGATAGGGCACTTCCAAAGACAGAAAAATAATGAACAAAAGTACCTAGAAAAATAGTAGAAAGACAGGGAACGCTGAGTGCAATGGGTGCTCTGTATCCATTCAGCGCATGTTTTTTGTATTGTTTCTTAAACCAGGAATGGAAGTACGGAAACAAAGCTCTTACTTGGTAAATAAATTTAATAAACGTAAACTGAAAAAACAAGTCAGCCAATGCACTGAAGTGGTGTTGTCATTCGCATTCATGATAGTCAAGCTATAAGCATTATAGGTAATGTTGTAATGTAAGAGATCTTGATTTCAAAGATATGCATTCTGCCCTGAAAACAGCCCTCATTTGTTGAGAGGTGGCACCTAGTGGACTTGGGGTGTTACGGACTTTTATTGATAGTACCATAAATAATCTGTGTCATAGCAAGGGTCATATCTTGTGTGCCTCTACTCGGCTTTGATGTTTTATGGACTTCCCCCTGACAGTCCCATATCTCATCTGTGCCATAGCAATACAGACAAATTATCATACTTGGTGTTGTACCTCAATAAATATGCAGATAAATGTATACAACTTCAATACTGTTATACTAGCATCTCAGTTCAGGCAATGTCTAAACTTCATCACGAATAGTAAGCTTTATATAGTTTTCTATTAGAATATTTTCACAATACAGCATTTTTCACTATGATTGCAGTCTGACCATTTTCTCTTAATGGGTAAACCCAGTCTGGTCATAATATAACAATATTGAACAATTTTGTCATAATATGTAAAGAAAAAACAGAATATTTTACTTTTTATGCAGAGTTTGACAGGTCTTCAGGACAGAAATGGTAAACTGTTTAAATAATTTTATCGTCTTATCAACTTACACATTTATACATATTTTTAATTCACAGTATATATTAATAACTATTCACAAACTATGATTTGACATTTTTAGTGTAGCAATAAGGATAGCTCACTTTTACAAGAGGATGTTGAAAAGTTCTAGGCCTGACCAGGAAGGGAATGACTTGGAGCCATGACTTGGAGCCATGAAACTTACAAGTTATTCAACATATTCCACTCAAAACCAAACTAATAGGTCTACTCAGAACCAAACTACAAGTCACAGGACAACACACCAAAGCAGATCCCCACAAAAATAAATTATAACCCCAAATACTCAGAAGTATGGATATTGGCAACCATAATTGCAAAACTGACAACTAATCTGAGAGTGCACCTGCTGTTTTCTGATAGAAACCTACAAAATAGTGAAGGGATGTGAAAATAAAATCTACAAAACTTGCACATCCCCTTTCTGAACCAGCCAATTCACTGGCATATGAAAGTATTTTCTTTTTGTTTTTTTTAGTCACTTCAGCCTTTATGCCTGTAATACATGCACCATGGTAAAATTATTTCTTTTCAACAGCTTCCATGCACTTGATTAAAAACATCATTTTTATTGAGCGTGTAACTACTGAAGATATCAGTTACATTTGCCCTGCTTTTTGTGTATCTTGTAAAGCTAAATCCTTGTTTTTAAAGTTTCTACTCAATTTTTGTTCACTTTTGTCTTGCAGATTTTATACAACTCTAATTTCTATTGTTAAATCTTTCTACTGAGTTAAAGTAATTGTGTTCACCGAACAGACCTTAGTCATTCCTTCAATTCTAAATCTGTTTCTCCAGTTTGACACTTATTTGATCATTATAGATATATATCACACAGTTCTATCTCTTTAAAACAATTTTCTGTGATTTAAAGAAAAGTGGCATAATATCAGTATATAACACAGCATCTAAGGTCCTGACCACTAATGAACCCTGCAACATGCATGTTCTTTACAGGAATATAAAAATATATTTGAAAAAAACAACAAAGTAATGATCTATTTTTTTCAAAGGGGAGGAAACTGTTCTAGCTATTTAACTAGGCTTGATTGCTGGCAAACCTTCTAGTCCTAAAGTAGACAAGAGTTACCTAAAACACCCAGCAAACTCTTTTAACGTGATATTTCTGCAAAGAATTAAAACCCTGTGGACTAAAATAAGACTCATAAAAAACAGCTGTTTTCAGACTTTCAGAAAACTAGGTTGGATAATGATATAAAAGCAATGGGTAAGTGGATGTGAAAGCAATATCTCTTTAATTCATGAATTACTGTCTTATTTCCGGCAAATTTGTCTAAATTATCTGAGAAGATATGTGCTTAACTTGCACCATGATGAAAACCTGACATCCGGGGGTGGGGGGCAGGGTCCTTCTAAGATCACTAATCTTTCTTCTGTATCCTTCTCAGTTGCATCCAAATCACCATTTTAGATTACACACTCATTTTCAAATAGAATCTTTACTCACGTCGTAATTCAAGCCCCCCTCCCCACACACACGCACACACATACACAAACACACAAAACAAAAAGAGGGATAGAGGGAGGGAGAGGCTACTGCAGCAGTGAACATTCAAACATATACTGTTACGGTAAGCTTACTTGCACAACTGTACCATGTTCATCATATTGATCACTACTGCAGTAGCCTTAGCAATATGGGTGATTACTCTAGCTTACAATATTTGGGAAGTGGAAGGGTAAGGGTACAGGAACCCCTGGAGAATTGTCCTAGCAAAGCCTGATCTGGAACTGGAGATGGAATCAAGCTTGTAGTGCTTTGTAAAAATATGAACTGAGGCCCAAGTTGCTGACTCTAGAATACTTCGAGAATCTAACCCTTCCAAAAAGCCATAAAAGAAGCCAAGGCCCATGTAAAGTCTGCTTTCACCATTCCTGGAATAGTTTTGTTGTGATGAGAATAACAAAAGGTAATAGCGTGAGACACCCATTTGGAAATAAATCTGTTTTGGCACAGGTCGTCCCTTCTTTACCTTCATAGGAAATGAATAACTGATCTGAATATTTGAAAAATGTTGCTCCATCAAAATAGTACCTGAGTCGTCTGTGCACATCCAAGGTATGGAGTATTCTTTCTCTCTCATTTTTAGGTTGAGGAAACAAACAGGGAGTTGGATAGTTTGGCTTAAAGTAAACTCAGATAGCACTTTAGGCATAAAAGACAGATTTGTTCTCAAAGAAACCCTGTATTTGTGGTAAATGAGATGGGGTTGATTAAAAGTATTAGCTTGCAACTCAGCTGCTCTTCTTGCAGAGGTCAGAGCAATCAGTAAAACTGTTTTCCAAGTTAAGAACCTCAAGTCAGCCAGATTAGCTAGTGTAAATGGTGTTAAGTATTACCTTTTCTAACACAAAATTAAGATCCCAAAGAGGAGCCACCATTTTTCTTTGTGGTTTATTATGCAAAACCCCTTTCTAAAGCATTTTGACATGAGAATGCTTTAAAAGAGGAGGATCCATGTGCAGACATGCTGATATGGCTAGTAAATGAACCCTGATGGAAAAGTAAGAAAGGCCAGAGGATAGTAACATACAAATATTGTAAAAAGCAGAGAGTCATTAGTCCTGGATTTATACTGGTTATGTTGTTTGCACCAAACAGAAAACCCTTTCCTTTTGCTAATATAGAATTTACTAGTAGCAAGCTTTCTTGCCTCTATTAGTATCTGCTGCATGTCATCACTTAAAAGGTGCTTAAAGAGAATGAAGACCCTATCATTCAGGCAGTTAGTTGAAGATGAGTGGGTTGGGATGAATCGAACACTCCTGTTCTTGTGTGAGTAGATTCATTGTATGAAAAAGCTCATGGCAATTGTCATGGCCATTTTAAAAAGAAGTGAGAACCAGGTTTCCATGGGCCAGAAGAGGGTCACCACAGTAATCTTGGGGGAATTTTTCTGAATCTTCAAAAGTAGCCTAGATGTTAGTGAAAAGGGTGAAAAAGTATACAAGAACATTATTGTTCATGGGAAATAAGTCATCTGTCTTTCAGGCCTTTCTACATGGAGTCCTAGAGCAGCATTTAGCCAGCTGATTGTTCAGCGAGGGCACAAAGAGATCTACTTAAGGAAATTTCTGAAGCTGGATCAAATCCTGGAAGACCCTTAATCTAATTTCTATTTTTGAGGTTCTGCCTTTGTCCTGCTCAGCTTGTCTGCCGCACAGTTTTATACTGACAGGATGTAGGATGCCTGTTGGGTAAGACTGCGCTCTGAAGCTATATCCCAAGCTAACATGGCTAGTCTATAAAGGGGGTAAGATATGGTCCCTTTTTGCTTGTTGGTGTACCACTTGACTGCGGATATTTTCTGTAAGAACTTGAAGATGTTCACAGGACTACAGATGATTCAGAGAGTTGAATGCCTTTATCAGAGCAAGTATCTGTTTTATGTGTATGTGCTTGCATCTGTCTTTGATGTCCCAAACACTTTGTACATTTATCCCCCATGAAACAGCTTCCCAAGCAAAGTCTAAGGCATCTGTTGTGACTTACTGCTTTAGAGTGGGGGTGAGGAGACCTTAATTTAGGGATATTCTGTGTCTCCACAAAGAAATTCTACTTCTGAGAAAAAGCAGGATTGGGATTTGAAAAGATAGTGGGTGTCAGTGCTGGGACCAAAGAGACTTCATATGCTACTGTATCTTTCTCATGTAGAGTCTTACCAGGGTATCATGAGAATCATAGATGGCATGAGACCAAAAATCCTGAAGTATTCCCCTCCCAGGGACAGAAAATGCTATAAATAGTTCTAGTTATATATCTACTTTTATCCTGTTGAAGAAAATCTCTTTCAACTCAAGAACACAATCTTGTGTGATGGAGTAATAAATACTTTTGAAATTTCTCTTAGAATCCCAGTTTGTGTAAGAGATCATTCACCAAAGTGAGAGATTCCGGATGTTTTGAAAAAGACTCTGTAAAAATAATCAAGTCATTTAAATATGGAAAAGTGTGGATACCCTGTGTGACAATGTGAGATATTGCCAGCTATGCCAGAAGAAGTGCAGTGAATGTGTAACATATGCTAGAACAGCTAGCTGGAATTTTGTATATCAGACTAATTTGTACAGATGCGTTTGTTGAAAAATGTATTTGTAAAGCTGCTTGTGTTAAAAAATGTATCAACAGTGTGCCCTACTGGGCAGAAAAGAAATGTACATGCATTATTGTAACAGTTTGAATGTATATATTGTAACAGAGGATACTGGAAGAGAAGAGGTTAATCTCAATTCACCTGACTTTGAGAAATAGTAAAAAAATTAAATTACTGGGCCTAGACCATAAAGATGTTATCTCACAGTTTTGAGTGTAGCCAGAGACAAAAACCTGTACTAAGAAGCTTCCTGCATTGTTGTTGGGGTGAACTAAGTACAACTCTGAAAGTATGGAAATTTGAAATTGTTTTATGACTTCCAGGAGCTGCAGCAGATCTTAGCAAGGCTTTGTGTGTGTGTATTATTGACACATATGTGATAAATCCTGACATTTCTAGCAATGGGGGATTGCATGGGAACCAGAAGTCAGATTACTAGATGTATGTGATGTCATTCTGTACAGAAATAATGTTTTAATACTAGATGAGACTGAAGTCTCTAGGCAGTCTTTTTCTTGCAACCCAACATAGGATACATCACCTACTTCATCTTGCCTTGCTGTAGTAAGTGAACCAGGGAATAGTAACTCTTTAGATTAGTCAGGAAAATATAGTGAGATTACTTAAGTCCTGTTTTTCTGTATCTGTGTGAATCTATTCATCTGCGTTATTTTTAATATTCCCTGTGGTTGAAACTCTGGTGTCTACTACAAAAATATATTTAGTATTTTCATTTTCTTTTATTATTTATTGTTAAATATATTTAAGCTTCTTATTGTGGCTGGTCTATTTACAAAATTTTTAAGAGTATTTGCATATATTTATTTGGTGATAACTCTGGTCACTTCTGAAGCCTGGCTGCTTAGGCAACATTACCATTTTTATTAACATTAACTTCACTCAGTATAACTGGATACCCTTTTACGACCCTTATAGTAACTGACTGGTAGTGCAGCTACCTTATAGTCTGTGCAAAGTTGGTAGAGTGGGTAATCTGTTCCAGCCTTTCCCAGGTGTGTGTGTGTGTGTGTGTGTGTGTGTGTGTGTGTGTGTGTGTGTGTGTGTGTGTGTGTGTGTGTGTGTGTGTGTGTGCAAATCAAACCTCAAATAGTGTGTGTGTGTGTGTGTGTGTGTGTGTGTGTGTGTGTGTGTGTGTGTGTGTGTCACCAAGCACTGGCTTCACAGAGAAGGTGTGGGAGGAGTTGGCTTGGAACCATAGATAAAGACTCAACTCCACAGCTGTGCCAGTGGACAGCCTTACTGGGATCCTAGAGGAAGACAGATATTAAGAAATCCAGACCTTGGTCTGACTGTATTTCCTGTGTGCTCTTAAGGGAAATTGTACTTGATGCAGAGAACTGCATCTGGAAATACTGGGTGCATCCATTTGCATTTCAAGTCAACGTTCCTCTCCAGTGTCAATGGTGAGGATTCAAGCTCCTTGATTACTGTCCCAGAGTGAAGACATCACATTCTGTAGCCTGCAATGAGCTATAACTGGAACTAGAAGCATTGGGAACATTCTTGATGGAGTGGATAATCCAATGGATAAGGCAGAGAACTGATAATGTGATCAAGACACATACAACTTTAAGAAATGTCTGAAGTCTAGATGAATAGGGCTGTGATCATAAACATCTTTTAAACTGAGTTTTATTAGAAAACTTAAATGAAGAAGAAGGGCTAGTAGGTTGTGAAGTGACAGCATTTTGCACTTAAGCCCTATCACAAACTGGTTTAGGAAAGAAAGGTCCAGAACTATTCTCCAAGTATTCTTCTTCTTTGGCACCAAATACATCCTTGAATAATAACATTTCCTTATCTGGAAAGGAGTAACTGATTCTATCACTCCCTGAGACAACATGTGTTGAAGGACAGTGCGAAACAAAGAAGTCTGATATGGAGGATGGAAAATTACCCCCTGGAAAGGAGGAATTTCCTCTCGCTGCCATCCCTTAAATAGTAATTTTGATTTGTTGAACTGATCTTAGTTTTTTGTTTTTTTTTTGGGGGGGGGGCAGGGGTCTGTATTTTTTTGGATCCCTCTTGTCAGTTCTTCTTAAATAGCTGTTTACCAGCATTTTGCTGAGACTGATTATGTTATTTATTGCTAAAATTAGATGAGGGGTTATGGAATCACTTAGAAAATTTAGAAAAGGAGGACTTACCTCTCTCATCATGCTTTTTGTTAAACTTTGCAGCAGAGGGACCAAATCTAACTATAACAATGAGAATTTAAAATCTTATTTTTCACATCATCTGGGAAGTTCTGAGAATGCAGCCAGGCAAACCAGTTTCAGTGGACATAGCCCTCTAAGAAAAATCACCAGTCATACACATATTTTAAACAATGAGTTGCGACCTGTAAAATGGAAGAAATTCAATCATTTAAAAAAGATTTTTCCTCATCAGAAGAAACTACAGATAAAACATTCCTCATATGTTAACAGCTAGTCAGAATAAACTTTCAATATGAGCCTGACAATTCAAAATTCTGAAAATCAAAATTTACAAAAAAGTGGAATTAACTAAATATTTAGTAGCAGTAGGATTAACTAAAGCTATAGCTGCTGGATCAGGTCTGGGAACGGTGTATACCAACTAAACAGAATGAGGAAACTTTATACAATCTATTTGCCTTTTTAGGGAAGTAAGTTGACCATACCTCTCAACTGTACAGATTTTCACAGATTGTCCAGGTTTTTGTTTCATATTTTGGTCCATTTTACATAAAATTGTGGTTTTCTAGTAAATCATTGGCAAATTATTGAAGATTTAAGTTAGAAAATAATGACAGACATTTCGGTTTCAGACTTCATACCCTTCAGAAAATTCACACTAAAGCAAATCCTGTTATTCTATTGACTTTCTAAGTTTGTAAGAGCAATATTTAAAAATTGTCCCTATTTTTAAGCATTTGTTCCCCCCTTTATTTATGGTTTTGTCCAAATTTTTTGCTTTAAGAGTTTGAGAGGTTTGAGGGGTATGAGGCTGACTATCAGGAAAACTATAGGCAGTGGCATTCACATCCTCAACGCTGATTCAAAATCTTGCATCTCTTCAGAAAAAGAGGCACGACTCTCTCCTTTATCAGAAACAACCTTGTAAGAAGGATCAAAGGCCTAAATTAAACCCTGAGCCAGATCTAGTAAACTTTTCTTCTACAGAGAAATTTGAGAGAGAGTAGATATGTGTTTTCTTTTTCTTTTTGAAAAAAAAAATTGGGAAAACAGTATTGTGAATGGTAGCAGCCGCTTCCCAATGGATGGGCACAACACAACATTCTGACTACACAAGGTAGTCTTTCCTGTTACCTTTCCCAGAACGAACAAGAGTGGTTCTTTCTATCTCACTGTGGGGACCCCAAAAATGAGAGGATGTGGCTAACCCCCATTCCATTGTGGTTGCTGGTGCTGTACCAGAGAGATTCTGGGTAAAAGATGAGTGGTCTGAGGAAACAACTTTGGCCACAGCAGAGTCACCTACCTGTGGCTGAGGCAAATTGCTATTCTGCTGTGATGGCAAAGGCTCTTTGCTTAACCTTTTCTTTTTGTGTCTGGAAGAAGGACAGACCATAAGACCCATAGTTCGATCCATGGTCAGGCTGAAAATAGTATATCTTTGTAGTGGAAAACAAACAGCACAAGCTGGTAAAAATTTAAAGTTGTTAAAAGTCATTTTTTCTCACAAAAACACACTTTAACACACTTTGCCAGCACCCAAAAGTAAAATAAACACAATTTCTACACAGAAAAATGTTTTCAACTACTTTAAACAACTTTTAAACTCACAAGAAAAACGTGTGCTCCTGTTTAACAGTAAAGTCTCATGACAATCCATTAATGACTAACTCCTAGCTTCATAGCTTTCATAGGAGTAAAGTACATTAAAACAATATTTTTTTAATGTGGAATGTTTTCTCAGAAAGAGAACTTATCTGCCCAGCAAAGCAACAGCACAAGTTGACTATCAATCCTTGGAAGCCCGCAAGGGAGCATTCTCTTAAATGACAGAAAAGCTCTAAATGGCTCAGTGCTCATACCTGTGTTTTTAGGCAGCTCAGCTCAGGCTGTCTAATGATTTGAGTGCATGGAAAGTACCCTGAAGCTTTGTAAGCTGGCTGGCTTTTATATTCTTGGCAAGATACAACCCATATATCTAAGGCTATTGCAGCAGTGATCAGTATTACGAACATTGCCTTTTCTTTTATTTAGTTGTCAAGAATGCTCTCCTATTACAAAGTCCTTCATGTCTTCTATAATAAGTTAGCTATACATCTTTATCGGTTTGTGTCTTTAAACATTCAACACTATTTTTAGTTCACACAGAGACAACATTTAACAAGTAGCGTACAGCTTTCTGTTTTTCTACCTGTTGAAAAGGGGAAAAATTATCCAGTTTAGTGCAAAATAATATATAAAACTATTAATTACAATAACAACAGCAAAAAACTAAATGCCAAATAAGATATAAAACAAGTAATTAAAAAAAGAACATCAACAACATAAACTTCTGTTTTAAATTCTTGTATTTTTTCTCTCTTATAGTTAACAGTTAAGTGACAGGGCTCTTCAAAGTACTTGAAGTGCGTTGACTATCAATGAGGGCTAAATATGCCTTGACTGTGATCCACATGACCCAGATGTGATTAGCAGCTTGAGCAATGGAAAGATTGGGGTGGGGAGGATGGCATTAAGCAGAAAGCACCAGCTCACTTAACTGGGGGACAGGGAAGCAATAAAAGCTTCTGTGCAAATGACCTCTTTGGGGACAAGGAAGCCAATTGGTAGCAGCCAGTATGGCTACTTACTGCATGTAAGTCAAGGAGGCATGTATATGCATGCATTAATATATGTGGGTACATGAACACGTTAACATATGAGGGGCCTCTTTACAGCAGCACCATCATGTGTAGCTGTCAGCAACTGGAAGGGCAGTGCTAGGCTTGGGAAGAAGGCTCACATTATTGGTACGACAGGCCCATTCCGTCACACCTGACTTTCACCTCTATAGGGGAAAAAATATTTATTTATTTATTTGTTTTATTTTGCTTTGGTTTACTGGTTTGTCCAACTGGTTTTACTCAAAATCCCTTTGTCAGCAGAGACCTGGGGAGAAAAGCTTCAAATTATCACAAATATTTTTAAACAGACATTTGGTAATATACATAAATAGGCATTAAATAATATACAGTAATAATTGCACATTAATTTGCTAATCAGATTACATTCATATGAAAGAAAAGCAACTTTTACCATATAAAAGATACTTGTGCATTAGATGTTGAACATTAAGCATTTAAAGAGGTGTATTAGCAGGCTCGTCAGATAGCAGATCATGTAATTAGTGCCAAAGAACTCAAAAAAATTGAGGTGAGGGGAAGAACTAGGTAGAGAGAAAAATGCTAATATTGTAGTTAAGAGGTGGGGTGTAAAGCAGGTTTAGGGGCAGTTATACATGTGGCTATCCTAATGTTTGTATTAGAAGTATAGAGCAGGAGGTCAGCAGTGTCACAAAACAATATATATAGCTGGGAGATAATAGTAAAACTATTCAGGTATTGGTGAAGACTGGTTGTGGGGCATAGGATTCCGAATGATGAGAGATAATTTGACGATATGACAAGCTGAAGATAAGGGAAGTTATTAGTTTTGTTTTGAATGAGTTTGCATTCTGAATGGATTTCAGTGGTAGTGGGATGTGGCACCATAGTTTTGCTACACTATTTGAATATACAGAGAGCCACCTGCAGTATCAGATGATTTGGTAATAGTGATTAGTGACTTTTCTCTCCCTCAATAAAATGAATGAGTTATAGAGCTCTCATACAATCTGGGAAGTGAATGGAGCGGGCTCTCAATCCATATCGGTGGAAAAACTAAGACAAAAGGGTGCAGAGAGAGAAACTATCAGGCTGATCTTGTGTGACAGAAGCAAAAAAAAAAATGAAAAAGTCAAACATGAAATAAGTTCAGGTAATAATTATATACTTTGGCATTCTAATTTCACATATAAGTGGTTTTATATAATATAGATGCCATTAAAAGAGCTTAAAAATAATGATTAGTTATACTCATTACAGACTACTAATTTAAAACTGATTACATGTTGAAATGTAAGTATGATTGCACTGCATGCCAGTCTTGACAGGGTGGAGAAATATTTCTGAGAAACTTCTTAAGCCATTGATCATCCTGTCCAGGGAGCTATGAAAGGTACTGGGGGATAGAAGGTACATTGATATCATGTTACTTATCCAAAGGGTTCCCACAGAAAAAAAAATATATAGGAATTTACCAGGCAGACAGCATAACTGTAGGTTTAGAATATGTTACAGAATTATATTATAGCATGATCTGATACAGCATGAGTTCACAATAAACCATTCTCGACAGATGAATTTGATAAAGTTGTTTCACAGAAAAACATGGAGAGAGAGGGAGCAAGAGAGATGGAGAGAGGGAGAGGGGAGGAATGAGAAATACATAGCTCACAGAAAATAGGAGATTTACAAGATCCTTATCTTCAGTGGCATCCCTGAAAATGGAATGGCATAGAGAGTAAGTAGTTTGGTAGACAGGGCAAGAAGCTTAAAAGTGAATGCATGTGTGGGTTTAGACTATAACAAAAAGTTTTGGCACTTGACATGATGTATAAAGAGATGTGACACACGGTAATGTTGCACTGTTGTTTTCCTTAAGCTGTACTCACATACCAAATCACATGGATGGATAGGAGTTTCTTTTTTAGGCGACACAAAGGATCTGCATCTCAAAGAGCTGAGCTTAGACATGTGCAAATAAACACACACACACACACACACACACACACACACACACACACACACACACACACACACACACACACACACAAAAAAAAAACCATAAAGTATCACTGAAATGTCAGGGTAATGCAGAGACTATCCAGTGAGAAGGATCTCTATATTACCATTACAAGGAAGTGAACAGTGCTGAATGTGGGGTAACAGAACTAACAAGTGCATACAAATAGGACAGATATCTCTAGGGTCAGTAGGAAAGAGATGTATGCAGTAGGGAATAGATAAATACCAATGAAAACGAAAGTAGAAGAAGTGAGGGAATTGGGGGGGAAGTCAACGCATGTTGTCTTCTCACTTGACTGAAAAACATGTCAGAATTCATATGTAAAAGAAGTGCAAGGCAAGATTCCTCCTGTGTTGTACACAGAGGGTGTGCTTTTTAAACACTACATACTTTAAGAAGCATTGTCTCTAAAACATAACAACAATCTTCAACTGATGTAGAGAGCTATGAACAACATCGTAGAGGCTTTGTACTATACAATCGAAATGTTTCTGACTGAAAAATTGGACCTTTACAGAATTTAACTGTCATTGGGGTAGGATAGGGAAGGGCCTCAGGTCTGCCTACCTACCTAACTACTTACTGTAACTTGACATTGAAGGTAAGAAGGGAATATATTATGTAGTAATTATTAATTAATTTATTAATTTATTTAAATGTGCTCATACAATAATCTGAAAGCATGCAGAACACACTGCATTGAAAGCACTCATAAACAAAAGCATTACAAATAAACTTTAACAATATTTTATACAAACTATCTGCAAGTAGAAATGAGGCTAGTTTTAAGTCAGGAAGTTTATAGAAGGAAACTATTCTTTCCAAAAAAAATTTTCTCTTAGTGTAGTTAATGGACAGGTGCTACTGTTACAGTTGATAAGTACACATGAGAACACAGCTGAAACAGCACTTTTTTTACAAAGTAGGAGAGCAGGAATTAATGCATCCAGTTCTTACTTGTTGATCTACTGTCAAAAGCTGTGGACACCAGTTTGTGTTTCAAGAAAAATATCACAAGAAAAGAAAAATGAACAACTGTTATGCTACTGGATTAAACTAGACGAAAAAGTAGCTGTGATTAAGACAAACTTTTTTCATATCTGCATGTTAATGCTCTGATATCTGTGTCTCAGAATGATTATTGTTTAAAAATGGTTTTGCAGATTATTGATTAATGCTTTATTAGAATTTATATATTTTTTTATTTTTTACTCACTGCATTAGACTATGCTCAGAGATCATTTGACATTGTATAGGCAGTTCATGATGCACACTGTGTAAATACATTGTATACATGTGTACCAACAGAGGAGATTCCAAGACTGTGCCACATGTTCTTGGAATCACTGGAAATATGATTCATGGTCCGTATTAACCTTTAAAAATAAAGCCTTCATTCTGGCCTATTCGTTACTGAAAATAAAAATGCAATGCAAGGCAGACCAGGGCAGGAACTCAGTAAAAAGTACAGTTTCCCGTAACAGTAGCTGTCCTTCTCTTCACTGTTGCAGTATTCACTCCCTTCCCCAACCCCCTCTTATTTGTTCTCTTTTTTTTGTGTTAGATTCCCTTCTTGATGAGGGTTTCCCCTTTTTCTTCTGCATTTTTCCTTCTGGATGTACATGGATTCCTTTGTCCTATGGACACTGTTCTCTTCTGGAGCAATTTAATTCTGGGTAATTGAGTCCATACGTCCCTTTTATGATCTGTGTTCTGTGTGGGGAGCATAAATATGAAGTATGGTACATACAGGATCATTGGGCTTTTGTATACTGTCCAAGCATTGGGCTGCCCTGGGCAGCAGATCCCTTCTGTTTTGGATACTGCAACAGTGAAGACAAAATGACATTGACAGCTGCAGTAAGTCACTATGTAAAGTATGTAAAATGGAGGTATAGGAAGACTGTTGACACAATTATGAGAATATTGTTTGGAAATCTGGAAAGAACTGAATGTATAACAGAATTTGAGTGCAACAGTTAAAATGCAAGTTCACCTTACACTATTAAACAATCTTCAGGTGACCTTAAATGCCCCAAACAGGTGAATACCTGAAACTGCCGAATTGCTGAATTTCATAAACAGTGGAGAAACAGAGTATCTCTCCATCTGAGTTTCAATGAGTTTCAAGAGTTGCTCAGTGAGAAATAGCAGATGATGTTGCCAGACTGCAACACTCAACATATCGTATTCAGGATTCATTTCATGTGGTAAAAGCACAGCAGTGACATTTTAAGATTTTTTTAAACGTATCCCAAGTGCCTGTAAATGTTCTTTTTTCATCTTCTTGTGAATTAAAACTACATTGATTTATCACCAGTCTAAATGCTATCATATATTTAGTTTGAAGTTATATCCCTTTTACTAGAGATGGGGGTGCAATATTAGAATATATCAATTTAAGCTTGAGTGCAGCTTTTGCAAAGTATGAGTATTGCTGATATTTTTTTCTGAGGTACACTGATTTCAGGGTTTGTTAAACTTATTAAGTGCAAAGTTCCCTACATTTGAGTTTGGGGGCTTTTCCAATGTAAAGCTAATGAATACAATTCCACTTGCTTTGGCAAATGGCACTGTTTAGTTTTTCTGTTTCAGTGTAGCTATACAGAACTGAGCGAGAGAAGATATTGAAAAGATAAGTAAGGATACCTTTTTTCTCAGTCATTCAAGAATTGGGTTCTTTAATGAAAGAATTCACCCTTTATTCCTCAAGTGCTATGCATATAGACATAAATGTGATTATGTATCATGTACTTTGGACCTCATGTAGGCCATGAACTCTTTGTACTCGAGTTTCTATCCCACACAGCCAGAGGATATGATGGTTCAAATACAAAATGAAGTAAATAATTCTGATCTTCTGCATGCCTTCATGAGACTACCCTTAAAAAGCCATATAGCGTCGGGAGGGGTCATACCTCTGAAAAATAAAGATAATGTAAAACAACGCAGGAACAGACAGCTAATATAATTTATGTTGTATACCAGACAACCTTAAATATGAGGATTAGGAAATTATGTAGATACACAAATACACACATGCACACCTGCAGTTACAGAAAAGCAACAAGAATTTTTAAATGTCAGTGCAATCTATCTTCAGAGATTTTGAGGGATAATCTCAGCAAAACAAATTATAAATACCAAAACCTTAAAATAATAGCCCCAAATACAACTTTTTGAGGTTATGTTTTTGAATGAGTATAAATCTCCAAGTCCATATTCATGCATATTGGATATTGTAACTGAGATCTCATGACCTTGGACAAAAGGATAAATTCATGAAACATTGCTGCATTTAGGCTTTTAATTTCATGGTTATACGATTCAAGATTTACTCTGCTGAGAATATGCAACACAACCATTGTAGCTTTAATCTGACAATCATAGTACAAAGTTGGATCAGGGACAGAATTATGAGACTTATCTATATAGCAGGTTTGACACTTGGTTGAGGTGTTCTCTTGTTAAATCTTCTGGTTATCTATCTCACCATGGGCTGTAAAATTGTGTAACACAGATGGTTGCTGACAAATGTAGCCTCTAAATGAAGATGGGAAAATATCTGAGGGGAGGGGTAGAGCTATTGTTCATGGCCTTTCACACACAAACACATTGCATGAATGCAGAAACACCCATGTGTTCTTTGGACAGAATTTCATATGCAGAACAACCATCATGTGCATTTCATCCATATCGCAGTAAGATGTTATTAGAACTTATTTCTGCTTGACAATACTGGTATCATACTATCCCTTCAGCATATAGTCATTACCATTTCTGGATTTTTCTGGGTTAGTAAAATTCCTGCAAGTGTTGCTAAATATTTTGCATAGAAAGGCAGTAATTATAACAGATTTATAGACTGCTGTCTGAGACGCTTGTCCCTTTTCATATTTATCCAAATGATCAGTGTTCAAACAGGTTTTACAGTTCCCCATTAATATAATTTGTTTATTTTTGCTGCTGATGAAGCACTTGAGGATCAATTTGTATTTTGTCTGGGTGAGCTGTAATACAGTATGATGCAGTTTTTTCGTAGGCCGTACGATATACCATTTTAAATATCTGCAACATAGTATCTGTTGCACACACTAGCAGCATTTGAAGGTAGGCATATTTACCAATATATGAAAAAAATTAGTTGCAATTGTATATTATTTTCAGGCAAATGAACCAAGAATAACAGGAAGTGCAAAGCAGTCTTCACAGGGTAAAAGTACAGAGCATAACAAGGGTAATGATGCAGTAGAATAAAATATACAACAGATATGTCTGTCAGTCTGAGATGTTAGTTGCAATGTATTTTGTGTATTGTAAGCATAGAACAAATAAGGACACAAATGACACTAATGTCATCTAAGTAAAATCCCAGCTTTAAATACAGATTTCTTCAGCTGATATAACATGTGGCTTACTGTGAAGTGAAAACCATAATGCAAATTTTTGATTTGAAGTGACCTGAACAGACTTATGCAAGTCATTACCTGAGAATGTGGTGGGTTTCATGTGCATTCAAAACATAAATATCTGTTTTATCTGGGCTGTAAAGCTGTCTGTGAGGTAAGCGATGCTGTTGAATATATTCATTGTGTTACTGCCTGGATGTATTTATAATGGTCAAATATTTAAGTAAACATGCATTTTTTAGATACATTACAAAAAGCCTGAATTATGGAAAATAAATTTAGTAACTGCTTAATGATGTATCAGGTTTGGTCTTGAATTTCTGAGACACTTTTTGCACTTAAAAAAATGTTGCTTTCAGGCATTCTGCCCTTGTACTTGTGATTTGCAATAGGATCATAGGAAGTAACTAGGCTAATGGCCCTAGGGCCCTTACAAGCCTAAACAAGTTCTACCCTTGTTTCCAAAATCAACACCTATTGCTATTGTCCAACAGATACACAGGTGGAACCCCTGGGGTGACTTTACAGTTATTCATCCAGTCGTCCAGTTTGCATTTGAAGAGGGCCAATGATGTACTCTGTTTGACATAAAGTGGGAGTCTTTTCCAAAGGTGTGTTAACCAGGGGTGGCTCATGCTATAGGACTGCAGGACTGTAGCCCCCCACCTATAAATTCCCCATTCCCCCATCATAGAGCATTTGAAAATAAAATTAAAAATTTCCAGACTCCGTGCATGTATGCTTAGTTCCTGACTGCCGTGGTAAGCAGACCAGAACTCCACGCATGCATGTGTGCTCATTCCTGAGCTCCAGACTGTTCTGTTAAGCAGTCTGGATAGGGAAGGCAGGAAACTTCACCCTTCCAGCCCAGAGGTCTGTGCGGTGATGACCACACAAACCAGAAGGTCACCAGATTTCATCACCCACAGGCTGGAGGCTCCAGCCTCCTCACATCTTACAGGAGACCCAACAGCATGCACAGGCCATTATGGAGGGCAGAGACAGGTGATCGGGCTGCAGGATTGCTATGGAGGACTTAGCTGGGCTGCTGCAGAGTACAGGATCACACAGAGGACAGAGACAGGTAGTGTGTGTGTAATGCCCCAGTTGCTACATGGTGGTGGGTAGAGAATAAGGCTTGAACCCTGTACCTTGGGCCCAAGTGACAAGAGCCTGAATTCCCTGCCCACCACCATTTGTAAAACATTTGCAGATTTTTGCCTCATATTTGTTCTGTTCCTCATAAAATCTGTGGTTTCTGTATTTTCGTTACTTAATACAGCCAGTACTGCAGTGGTGCAGTGGTAGCATTGTTGCCTGACAGCTACAGGTTGTCTGGTTTGTTTCTTGGCTAGGGTGCCTTCTGTGTGGAGTCTGCATGTCCTCCCTGTGTTTGTGTGGGTTTGCTCTGGTGTCCTCAATGGATATTTGTCCCTATTTTTGGACTGTATTCCCCCATTATTGGCTTTGTCCAGGTTTTTTTGTGCCAAGGTTGAGAGCTATGGTGATAACTGAACTCACTGAATATGTTTGGGGGCTATATTCCCCCATTATTGGCTTTGTTCAGGTGTTTTGTGCTAAGATGTTGACAGCCATGGTGAGAACTGAATTCACTAAATGATAGCCATTTAAGTTTCCGTCTTCCTTTTTTCATAGAAATAGATGATTTGGCATAGTGGTATGTTGCTCTGACTGTTTTGCACAGGGCCCTGGGTTCAATACTTGGCAGTGAAATGTATGGTGGTAACACTGCATTTTATTCTAGCAACTTTCCAACATTATACAAGCAATGTTTAAAATGTGTCCCTGGTTTTTGGGCTTTTGTCCCCCCCCCCCAAATAAATTTTGGCTTTTTCCAAATTTCTTGTGCTGCAAAGTTCAGAGATACAGCTGAGTGTCGAGTAGATTTTACAAGGAGCTGAGAGCTGCAGGGGAACAAAAGTTTAGTGCTGCTTAGGCCAAGTCTGCTTGCACTGTTAATAGCAGAACAGGTAGTGTACTTGCTTTTGATGAAGAAGGCTGTGGGTTCTACTCCCACAGTAGGTAGATCCATTGCTGATACTGTACTCTGTTGTAAAGGGGATGGATGCTGCAGTCCACTTTGGCAAAGATACCTAGTAACTATGAACCTGTTATCAGTTTGCCATCCATTCCCTATTGCGATATTACTAGCTTATTGTTTTTTTAATGCAACATAGGCAATTTATTCCTCAAGGCCAACAGACACTTTATTTGTAGATGAAACAATGATGTATAAAGTTGCTTGCTAGCAGTAACCTCTTCATTAATTAACAGATTTCTTTAATGTGGAATTATTTAGATGACTTTTACTTCTTCAGAGATCGGTCATATTTAGTGATACTGGTGGACTGTAGAAGTTTGAGTAGAATTTTATGATGGAAATATTCTGAATTGGGCAGTTTTGTCATTATTGGTGCATGCATTTTGTTTCATTGTTTACTGGAAAAATGTTTAAAACAATAAATTTAAAATTACCTCTAACAACTGTACTGTATTGTACAAGGAATATAATTTAACACAGTCAGGAAGGTGTATCAAAGAGCATGTGTATGTTTCGGGTTCTGGCGTGTAGATCGCGAGACAAATGCCCGCGAGCTACATCGCCGAAACCAGAAGGCCGCAGCACCGCTAAACCGTAGAGCGGTGCTGCCGAAACGTAGTAACGCGGCGGAAAGATGCGGCGGTGGGTAAACAGACAAATGCAGACAGCCCCTAAGGCAAACACGCAGGCCGTCAACACACAGCATACACGGCCGGCAAACACACGCGGATCGGCGCGAAACACAGCACAACGGTAGTGCTCCAAAACAGTTGCATAAGCAGTCATAAAACAATTACTTACCCTGCTCCAAAACAGTTGTATAAGCAGTCATAGAACCATTACTTACCCTCACAGCCCCAGTTGTCCACGCAAACACAGCAAACAGTCCCCAAGAAGCAGGAAGTAAAGTCCCCAGCACGTAGAGCAATGCACAGCACACTTTACCCAAAAAATGCTGCATAGAAAAGCAGGCATGTGTCAGGCTAAACCCTTAAAGGTACAGACACAGCAGTTTCAGGGTCAATAGACCAAACACACTATAACCTGTCTGTGTACTAGTAGTAAGCAGGGTGTCTGTAGTATAGGACAAACCCAGATAACAGGCATGCCTGCAACAAACAGTACCTACCCTGCTAGAGCCCCTGAGTGCAGTTGTAGGTGTGAACATGCCAACCTGGTAAAGCATGACACACTAACCCAGTAGCAGGGGATATAGTAGCTGTAACCCATCTCCGACTCCACAGTAGAGTAAGACATGCAGCTTCTGCTAAACACGTCATGGTGTCCCTGTTACAGGAGTATAGACAGGTACCCAGCCCCATGTAGGAAGACAAGGGTGCAAGACAGAGGTACCTCCCTAAGTAACATCTGCCACTTAAGCAGACACCAAGCCCTACACCGTGATTGGCTGGCAGCAACAACAGGGAGTTAAAGGGGGCTGGCACAGTACACACAGAACCTGTGCTCAATCAGGCATCGTGGCCTCTAAACAGAGTACAAGCATACGGCAACCCCAGGGATGTGTTAACTGTAGACAGTGCAACCATAGGGAAGAGACAGTCAGAGACGGTTGGAGTGCACAAAGCTGTATAGGGCCACTGAGACAGACAGAGTTACTGCACATGGTATAAGACAAGGAGGTGTAAACCGAGTGGCCTACTGTCTGGAAGGGACTGTCTCCAGGTTCAGTAGTATATCCCATACCAAGCTCCACCGGCTGTGATGGATTCTGAGAGACCATCTACAAGTGCTGCAACCATGCTGGAATGTATGTATCTGTATAGCCCTGGTCTGATTGGCAACAGATACAGCACAGTGCCCAGCCAACGTGGCAAACCCATGCTGGTGGTGGAGGGGTACCTCTACCATTTGGAACGTGAGACACCACCAAAACGGTACTGGGCATGTAGTGAGCGGAGAACGAAGGCATGCAGAGGACGTGCCATCACTGTTCGCCAGGAAGAGGGTGAGGAATTGCTGAAATCACTGCCACACCAGCACGGCCCAGATGCAACAATGGCACAAGTGGCTACATTGCGAGCTGAACTGCGGCAGAGGGCGGTAACCGGTAATGAATTGCCGAGCTTGGTAATGCAGAGTGTGCTAGGCACAGCAGATGACAATGTACTGCAGGAGATGCCTTGTCGTGCGACCCTTCGAAGAAGCATCACCAGGGTACGGCAGCAGGCACGGGCATCCATGGCTACACCTCCAGCAACCCTTGCAGATATTGATGCCAGCCAGTATCCACTCCGTAGTGGCAGCTTCATCCTTCAGACGGTCGGATATGGATGGTACCGCTTCCTTGGTAGTACTTACTACAACACAGAACCTGACTGACCTGTGCAGGTCCGACTTTGTTCTTGGTGATGGCACCTTTCCCACACGGGCCGATATCTGTCGCCAGCTATATACATTACATGGCTGTATTGGCACCCCACCGCAATGAGGATCGTGCCCTGGTGTACTGTCTCATGACACGGAAGTCGGAGTCTGCATACACCACTTTGTGGGAGGTGCTGAGTGGTATGGCAGCTGACCAGGGATGCACTTTGTCACCACAGTATATCATGACTGACTTTGAGAAGGCAGCAATTCGTGCCAGCCGGAAGGCATTCCCTAGGAGTATTCTGAAGGGATGCCTATTCCATTTTGCACAGATCATCTGGCGACAGATCCAACATCACCACCTTGTCGCCCTCTATGGCACGGACACTGCTTTCTCCATTGCCATTCGCAAGCTGATAGCGTTGGCATTCCTACCTTTGGATGATGTTGTCCCTGCATTTCTGGACATTGTGGCTTCCTTACCAGAATGTGCCCAGCCGATTGGTGTATTTCTAGACCATCATTATGTCCGGGGCCGACCACGCAAGTATGCATCCCGCTGTTCAGTACAGACACGAATGCCATCGTCATACCCTCTGCGGTTCTGGAATGTGTCCGATGTCTCTGAGATGGACTTCCCACGTACTAACAACCAGGTGGAGGCGTGGCATCGTCGGCTGAAGGTATTGCTGGGTCGCCCTACTGTACAGCTAGCTGACCTTCTGTGTGTTCTGCAGCAGGAGCAGAACCTGACGGATACTCGACGTGAATCTCTTCTGAGGGGGATGCCTGTAACACCGCGTAAGAAGGCTATTGTAGTAAGGGAGCGTCGCCTAAAGCACATCTTACAACATAAGTGTGACTACACTAATGTGCAGGATTTCCTCCGTGCTGTGGCACATTTCTACAAATTATGATGCTGTCTGGGTTTCGTATGCACCAAGCACAACACACATCACATTGCATATTCAATTAATAAAGGCTTTGCCCATAGCACACGGGTTCCATGGTACCACTTTCCTGCCCACGTGGCATGCTATCCCAGCAAGATTTTCCACTAACAATTGCACATGGTGGCTTCTAAGGGGGTGCACAGTGTATCACTGTGGTGGTTTGTATATGCCTCCTGTGGTTAGGGTGTAGGGGTTCCCTCAATTTTGATAGGGAATTGTCCACAGTCCTTTGTCACTGCAGTTAAATTGTCATCCTGCCATGTGTCCACATCCAGCTGTCTCACAGGTGGGTGTCGCACCGCCTAGGTGCCTGGACCCGTATGTTTCATATTCAAGGGGCCTATGATTTGAAAACTGCCCAGAATTAATCTTTATCTGCCACTGGCAAAATGTATTTTCTTTGAATGTGGGTTTCAATGCTGTTTCAATGAATGTGAGTTTCAAGGGCAGAGAAGTTTTAATACTAAGTCTATTTTCATTGTCAGACTGCATTGCTTTGTTTAGCAGATATCTATTAGGGTTTATGCTGTAAAATATAAAATAAAACTTTCAAATGATATCCATATCATCACAGAAGTAAAGCAGTATGCACATTACAGTGTTTATGGCAAATGGGGTGAAATAACCAAGGAATGGGACATTGGAATGGCTGCAGGGGGGACGCTCCATTCGACCATGATTTTGTGAGGGAGGGCAGCAAACTCAGACAGCCCCAGCTGAACTATACCTCTCAACTGTCCAGAATTTTGCAGAATGAATATATTTTTGCTTATTTTTTGGTTTGTTCCTCATAAAATTTGTGGTTTTCTGCCAAATCATTTAGGATTGAAGTCACTAAATAATGACAGACATTGAGTTTCAGACATCATAACCTTCAGAAAAATGCATGCTAAAGCAAGACCTGTTATTCTATCAACTGTCTTAAATTTATACAAGAGCAATTTTTAGTACTGTTTTGTATGTTCCCCCAATATATTTGGCCTTGTCCAGATTTCCTGCATTATGAGGTTGAGAGGTACATGCAAATAAATCACTTTATAGAATTAGGAATATCCAAACCTCTCAACTGTCTCCAATTTTGGCTCAAAATGTTGCTCTCCCCTTAATAATTCCTCTGCAAAATGGCAATTTTGGATGAAAACGTGGAGGGTTTACAATTATAAATAACTGTAATGATCAGAGTTATAGATTACTTACATTTCAGAAATGCATGTAGATGCTCTTATTTTGTCAGCTGCTCAAGTTAACAGTACTAATTTTAAAAAAGGTGTCCCTTCTTTGACAGGTTCCCAGCTGTATTGTTTGGCAATTTTATATTTTTGCATCACATTTTTGGTCTGTTTTTCATAAAATTGTGGTTATCTGGCAAATTAGTAGCAAATCATTAAAAACTGAAGTTGGAAAATAATGGCAGACATTTGAGTTTCAGATTTCATACCCTTCAAAAATTCATACTAATGCAAGACCTACTACTATTCTATTATCTTTCTAAGTTTATAAGAGCAATATTTAAAAATTGTCTTTATTTTTGGGCCTGTGCCCCACTTCTATGTATGGCTTTGTCCATATTTCTTGCTCTGCGGTTGAGAGGTATGAGTGTCAGAGCCATCACCATCAGCCAGAGACATTTCAAACTGTGATCTACTTGTTGCACTCCACTTCCCATTGTAGTGGCTCTGGATGTGTCCAAGCAAGGCAAGGAGCAGTTATGCAGTGTAAGTGTGCAGATTATTCCCCCATCCAAGGTAGACCTCAAGTATGACCGTGGCTTTTCATCTGTTCTTGATTTTTCAAAATGTTCTGGTTTTCTGTCATATTTTTATACTGTTGATTTATGCTTCTTATTATTCAGAAAATGCATGCTGTTGCAGTGCCCTGTTGCTCTGTAGCAATGCTTTACTGACCATCAGGTAAGCTTGTCAGAGATTGTAAGATGCAAGTAAGCTTTAATAAGCATACTGTTAAAGAATTACCAACATTGAAAGCCTTTTCATTGTTGCCATGCAGAGAATATTTACATAACTAGATAACGTATAAGCCTTAGGTATTGAAATGCATATGACAGTATTTGTAATAAAGGACAGGATTACAGTATTTTCAGAAGCTCATTACATTTGTTGGAGACTTGCAGTTATCTTTGCAGGCTTTACCCGTAAACTAAACAGAATGCCAATCTATCATGTGTGGTCCATAACTTGTGTAGTAATCCTTTAAGCAATTTATCTTGAGCTTGTTTCTTATTCGCTGTTCATTTTTTACTTTGATCATGTGTTCTCCATAAAACAAGTAGATAGTTGTTGTCAGACAGCAGGTCTTTTTTGGATAAGAAACATTTTTACAAGTGGGGGTATCACAGAGATTGCTACTTTCATCATGTTACTTGGTAATTTTATAAAGCTGAATATAAATGATAATTAGAACTGCAGTGCAAGGAGAAGTGGTTTGAGCTGAGTGCTGCTTGTTTTTTTTTATACTTGATTTTGACTGGCATTCCAGTAATATATTTAAAAAGCAATGTATTTTTTCATGCCTCACAACCTTTGTGTTTCCATCTAGATATTAAGTAAGTTGTCATGTAGCCAATGCACTGAAATATTTTTTTCTTCTACACTTCATTTTGTCTTGATTGGATTCTTGTAGTGATTGTTTGGCACCCAGGGCAGCGTATTTCATTATTAAAGTTCCATTTGTTGTGGTTTTGAGCATAACTCCACCCCTTTCTAGTTGGTCACACCCCTTCCCACTGGCCCCACCCATTCAGCTATCTCCTGCAGCCCCCCTTTAATTTGAATTCACCAGCCGCCACTGTTGTTCTGTTTCCACTATAGCTGTTTGGATTAATTTTCCATTACTGGCAGTGAAACAGAGAGAGATAGAGACAGAGATACAGCGTGGCTACATTCAGAGATGTGTGGCTGAAACAATAATGACAATAAAACAGTTGTAGTGATGGATTGTCGAGACTTGAAGCGCTGCTCTAAAAATAAATATTTTCAGTCTCATTAACAGTCTTTGGAAACATTGAGGCACTTTGTCTAAATTGTAGGACTTAATCAGTAAAACCAATGGTCTGTGGTCAGTCTGGAGTTGAAAACTCCTGAGAACCAATATATGAATAGAGAGTTTGAAACATGCTTAAGCACCTGATAGGTAATCTGTATCAATCAGTGACTATCTCTGTCCAGTGATAGTTAGCATTCTGGAACAATAGGCAACAGGACATAACACATAGACCATAGCTGCTATCATTCACGCCAACTGCTGTGGGTTTAGCAACATCATAGCATGCTAGCACTGAAGATTTTGTTAACATCTTTTTTCAATTTGCTGAAGGCTAAGGCTTGAGAACTTTGCCCTGACTAGAGCACATCTTTCTTTATTTAACGGGGTGGTTATGGATGTAGCACAGTTGTCAGATCTGGTACAAATTTCCCCAAGACATTCATCATGCCTAAAGCTTGTCTTTGTTTAGTCACACAAGATGGATTTTGTAATTTAGCTGTTGTTTAGACCTTTCTTTCAACTGGTCTGATTCCGCAGTCACTTATGCTGTGACCAAAGTACTGAAGCTTAGTCTTTCTAAAACAAAGTGTATTTTGGTTTTGATTTAGGCCGGAGTTTTTAATCCTTTATATAGCCTCTAATCTTTAATCATGTGTTTCTTTATTGGGACCAAATACCAAGATACCATCCATAATAATAACATCATCATCAAACTCACTGGGTAAATCAGTAGTCTTACACTGAACAACTACAGGTGCTGAGGTTATATGAATGGCAACTTTCTAAAACAGACTTGTCCCGTTGGACTAGTGCAGGTCATCAGCTTTTGCCAATTTTTCTCTAGGGATATCTGTCAGAACTGACTGGTTGCATCTAGAGTGGATAATATTTTTGCACTAACTAGTTTGACTATGTCTTACAGCTGGGTAGAATGCACCTTTGATGCATAACTGTACCTTTAAGTTACTTTAAATTAACACACGTTCATATGTGACCATTTTTATGTATTACTGGCACCACTGAAGCACACTTCTCATTCAGCACACATATATGTTCTGTTATTCCAAGGTTTTGCATTCTTTTCAGTTGTGCGTCTACCTTAAATAGCATAGAGAATGGCACTCTTCTGAATATGGTCAAGGCATATGGAACAGAATTTGGGCTTAATTTAATATTTGATATGAACTGATTCACAATTAAACAGACTAACTTCAACAAGCACATTTACGCTGATTTAATTCATTCTGGTCATTAAGTCTAACCCGCATGCCACATATGGTGTTTTTATTTTTCATTTATGAGGGAGATCCTGTTTCTGACATCATGTCACAATGAACACTTCTGTTTACCCAATAAATGACAACAATATCGGAATTGGGAGGATTCCTGTGCATTTTAGTCAAATATCTAGAGAAGTATGTTAACTATTCGGTCATAAACACAATGGCTATAGGATCTAGATGCAGTGCATTATGGGGTATATACATTCTTAAAATAGCTATGCCATACAATAATCTTGAAGTAGCAATGGCTATAGTACATATTCACAATATATACAATGTTTGGGCAGCTTTACATTACTCATCATCACAGCATGACTCCATAATGTATATGGATGTCTACATCTAGGTTTCCAGTAATGGAAGCACAATTCAGAATTCAAAATGTTCTACTGGTCTCTAAAGACATTCAAATGACAAAAACTCTAATACCAAACAGCAACTCTTCCTTTCACAGAAAACTTTAAACAAGGTTTGCAAACTAACTAGTAATAGGTCAAAAATCATAACTCCCCACTTCACAACAACAGTCCATCAACCACTGACACAAGAAAAATCCAAGTTTCCAGATCCAAGTAATCATTAAAAGGCAGGTTAGAAAATGAAAGCAAGATATTAACTCTGGAAATTCTAACAACTCACAAATGTTTAAATGATGTCTAACACAACAGTCTGTGAATCACACATACACATTTATAATCTGACTCTTACCATGGGGGGTAATACCCTGAAGGATTAAGCAGACTGTAATTATATCAAGATGTAAAGCAAAATCACTTCTCAGCAACCAGCTGTTGCCTCATAGCAAAAATATGCCCAGTTAATAAAATCTTAGAGAAGAATATATGCAATCAAATGCATGGCCATGTAAGCAAATGCAGCTTAATTCAGTTTTTGTTAAGGCTTCAGTATCCTTCCATGTGCCAGGTAACCAGTCCAATGTACCACCATTTTGACAAAGGTCATTGCACAGTTGGGCTGTTCATAGACCCTAAGCAGGCACACAGTGTTGTAGGTCATGCTTGTCTACAAGGTTGTCCATAAAAATGAAGAGGATGAAACCATACTAGTATATTTTTAGAAACTGCTTGTCTCAAAGAGCATTTGTGGTAGCCTTCAGAAACATAACCTCCAACACAGACAAAGTTACTGCTAGGGTACTCAATCCTGCAAATATTTCCCACATGAATTGTACTAGCTATGCACATGACCTTATTTTACTCCATTCAGGTAACTCTACATCAACTCAAAATGATTCCAGCAAAACGTTTAAGCAATCCCAACTCTGTCCACAACCCCTTTTTCCCATTTTCACACATAAGGTTGGGATGTCATTTCAACAATCAGCTACAGCCAAGGTCCACATCACCAGGTGGCTGTCCATTTATTAAGAACATTAGGAATTAACTACGTTAACACAGTAATGTAATTTTTTGAAACTCATGGTGGTGCTGCAGTAGTATTGTCGCCTCACAGTTAGAAGTTGCCCGTTCGATTCTCAGTTAGAGCGTCTTCTGTGTGGCAACATGCATGAATGGCCGTTCCTTCATTGAAGGATGTGTTTTAGGCCAGGCAAGCCAGCACATAAAACTCTACTACCAATCATTAGTGGACTGGAGTAACGCTGTGATGACCCCTAACCGGGAAAAGCCGAAAGACACAAACAAATCCAAAACAAGCATGTTTCTGTGTGCTCATCATGCTGCATATGTTGGATGAACATTATCCAAGGACATTTAATAAATGCATTTCCAACAAAAGTTCCATATCATCTCATTCCTCCACTCATACCTACATGGCTATGTAGTAAAAAGAGTAAGCATGGTAATATTGTACACAGCACTGAAATGCTCAGGATCAGTGCAACTGAAACAGATGTGAGTCTGTCTTATTTAAAAGTGGCCCTTAGTTTGTTCAATAACAAAAATCATTTGTAAATATAGAGGAATGCCTTCTAATGACAGCTTCAGCTTTACCCTCCAGTTTTTTTCAAAACACACTTCTCACCTGTTAAGATCAGATAATCCCTGGTGATGCTACTACATCTTTTATTTAACCACTAGCAAGCGAGATTTTGGAGGGAAGATTTGTTTAACAAAAGGACAAAAAAGAAAACAAATACATACACACACACACACACACACACACACACACACACACACACACACACACACACACACACACACACACACGTACAGACACACACACACGTACAAACACGTACACACACACATACACACACACACACACACACACACACACACACACACACACGCACACACACACACACACACACAAGCACACACACACATAACTTTTTTGTTATAAATCATTTTCTTGACAAAGAAAAAAAATGGACCATGGTATTTATAAATAATCCCTCTATGGGCTCTAAGAGCTGGGGCCAGAAGGAGCTGTTTCAGTAATCACATACAATGCAGTTCAGAGACATATTAACCACAGTGAGGAAAGACCTAATTTGCATGTCTCTGGACAGGAAGTTGTTACCACTAGTGCTAATAAGCACTTTTCTGTGGTAATGAACACTGTTGGACCACCCTCTCCATTCACTTTCCCACACACATGCACACATTCTAAGACACACACATCCACACATTCAAACACACATGCATGCACAAGCACACTTATGTATCCCATATGTCTGGTCTGTCCCTGAGTTTCCCCTGCCCCTTGTACATCACAGATGATTACTGCCAGTCTGTAATGCTAGATATTGCAGTTGTGTTCTTCTTACACGAGCCATCTATTCTCAGAAATGAATATTGTAAGTTTAATATCATGTCTCCACTTGGTCTTAATAATGAAATTGCATGGAACACTTTATTTTTATAATGATATGTTGTTTCTTTAAGCAATAATTATTGTACCTAATTGTGCTTTATATATGATGCTTGCCATACACTGTTCACTCTAACTATATAAGTATTAGGTTTGTAGGGACTGATCTATGATGAATCTGATATAAAACCTTCCTCCTTCCACTTCCTTTTGTCTGCTGTGTGACTTTGAGCAAGTGAATTACTCAGTTAGTGTTCCTGGTTTTCCATTAAAAAGGGACACATGTCCAGTGGGTCTACCTAGTTAACAAATTTTAAAGCATGTTGTTACAGAAAGGTTCAGATCACCCATCTGAAGTAAAATTGAGGGGGGGGCATTATAGGGATACCAGCACTACTACAGAGAAACCATAGGAAGAGACAGCATGTTGATACACCAAAATAAATAACCATAGTAAGATAAAATGATAGAATAAAGCAATGAGTTCAGGCATGGGCTGAAAGACCCTTTTGCCTGTTTAACAGACACAACCCATCCTACCAAAGCACTCATCTAAACACAACTTAAATTTCACCAGATTCGTGTGTTCCCTCACATGAAGGGGAAGATTGTCATAAGTCCATGTCGCTAACTCAGAAAACTAAAGGTCCATCTATTATTTCTATACAATTATATAAAAAACTTCAAATAATCCAAACACTGTAAGAAACTTTCCACCTGGTTTTCTCAGTGGAATAGCTATACAAAAATACTCACCAGATTTGAAACAAGATGAATCTAGCACTGGTATTAACTGTTATAAAAATAAATAAATAAAACAAAGCCGTCTGCTTGAATAAAACTCTTAAACTTAGTAAGTCAAATAAAAAATCCAATCCAGGATATGCTGAATTCACAATTTCTTTAATCGTGAGCACAAACAACCAATCCTTAAGAATTAATGGTTAAGGAGTGCCTTCTGTGTGGAGTTTGCATGTCCTCCCCACGGTTGGGTGGGTGTTCGAAAGACATGCGTAAAAGGGTGTGCCTTCGTTGAAGGTTGAATGTCGAGTTGGCACCTCGGCGTTCGTCAAAATCTACTGCCAATCATTAGCGGACCGGAGTTCTGCTGTGGCGACCCCTAACCGGGAAAAGCCGAAAGACAACAACAACATTAAAGAACAATTTCTTAAATAGCAGTTGAAGTGGGGGTGGTAAAGTTTCCACTGTAAATGTAAATCAGTTCAGCTGTAGTAAAAACTAACCCCAGTTCCTTCCAAGGATCCAAGCTAACTTAAAATACCATGGTATTAAACATTCCTAAAGATCTCTGTCTCTCTATTTATTGCATCCTTATAAAACAAAAATCATAATAATAAAATAAAGTTATGTTTGCACCATTTTAATTTACTTAAATCTTTTAACTAAAATCACGTTTGTTTTTTTCTTCCAGTCTATGCACACTAGAAATTTCAAGTTTTACTGTCTGTCTAAATGTAATTGCCAGTCAGAAGCAAAAAAGTTCAAACTACTAAAAAATCTATCTAACTCATTTGTATTAATAATATCTAGATTCAATTCTAAGAGGAACAGACTTGTAAATTAATTATAAAAACGTGGAAGTGTGAAGATAAACTGGCACAAAACTCTGTGTTTAACTCATATTTAAGTCTTATTTAAGTGTCATATGCTTTAGGTAGTTAGATAATGCAAGCTTCATACGTAAACAACATACATGACAATCTATGCAGGGGAAACAGGAAAAAATATTTAATATGTGTTCCCGTTCAAAACCTATGAGTTTAAAATATAAAAACACATGATATACACAAACTAGGGATACAGATATATAGTTTCCAGTGTGTATCAGTATCTAAAAGTGTATATTATATGTGCAGCAAAAGATTTAAATTCGGTGTCACAGAACCTTTGTGCATGTACACAGGGCTATATTTTACAGTGTCTGAAAATAAAGCAAAAAAAAAAAAAAAAAAAAGTGTCAAATAATTCCAGGTTGAATTCTAGCTACTTTTACAAAGCAGAGTCAATGGAAGTGTATCTGTATGGCCAATCTACCAAAGAAAACATAATAAGGGTATTGTAACTGTGTATGCATATGTGTGAGTAACTGTAAGGCATCATCAAGGGAGAATCAAGTAAAGAAATATATATAAACATAATATAGAAAATCTCACTACAGTAAAAACTCCATAACTAAGTAGTAACAGTAGCTGTCTAAGGAATACACATGTTACTAGTTATTAGTGGCACACAGTGTTGTCTATATTAGATTCAGAAATAAATTAGAAGAAATCTAAATATTCTTGATGTAAGTTAATACTTTTAATTTTTTTTAATCTAGAATGACATTGACAAATGAAAACTGGATCAAAATTTTCAAAAAATACAAAATATAAAAATAATAAAAACATAAAAAATATAATAAACGAAAAATAAATACAATTAGTAGTCTGTAAAATCAGTGTTTGAAATGTCCCATATAAGCATAACACTGTGTGAGTAGTTAATGAGAGATACAAGGTGGTAATTTTTTAAGTTCCAGCAAACTTTTAAAAGAACAATAGTAATTTAGTCCTGGAGGATGAAAGGAGGTCAGCCCGAGTTGTTGAACTAATTTGTGTCTTTCCAGGGTGTTGTTGACATCACCTTCTAGAAACTCAGGGTCTAGTTTCTCAAGTATCTGGAAGCTGAAGCTGGTGTGTCTCTTATGAGTGATCAAATGCTTAGAGAGAGCAATATTATAACATTTAACTCTAATTTAAGCCATGTCCTGAAATGTTTCTTTTTAATTTGTTTATGATTTTTCCAATATAGAACACCTTACAACTGTCACACTGAGCCCTGTAGAAAAGAAATGTAGGATTACAATCCCCACCAGCATTAGTTTTCACTTCCTTCTGCAGGGTATAGCCATAGAAATTAATTGCCTCCTTTATGTAGTCACAAAAGTGCAATTTCTGCCACATTTCTTGGTTCTTCTGTCTGTAGGTTTTGCTTTGCTGTCAACACAGCTATGGATGTTCCTGCCCTTTCCATAAACAAAATGAAGTCTGTCACCTAAAATGCTTCTTAGGTATGTACTTTCAGATATGATAGCCCAGTTTTCATTGAATATATCTTTTATTTACTATAGTACTATGATGGCAGCCATGATATAAATGTTTTTGTATTAAAAAGGAGCAGTTTATTAAATCTACCATTAATCTTCACAAGTGATGCAGAAATTAGTGAAAATCTAACTAAGCCAATTAAAAAACAAATATTTTAATGTTAGTGTAAGTGAAAGGAAATCACAGTGGGAATGAAAAAAGTGTGGCACATTTACAGTTTCTGAAGGCAGATAAAGGAGATGAGGTTGTAAAAATGGGGGTAGACAACTATGAAGAATGTATGTATGAACTGTTGAGTGACATGGAATGTTGTAAAAAAGTATAATTTAAAGAATTATTCACACATATAAGAAAATTTATGATGGATTGTTAGAAGCATTGGAACCACAATTCATTAATGTGATTTATATAACTTTTTATTAGTACCTAAACCCGAAGTTGGTATTTTATTTGGTATCCCCAAAAGCAGATAACTGAGTTGAACATCCAACCTTTAGACCGATAGTATCTTCAAGTGGTAGTAGGACTGAATCATTGACCATTTTAGTGGATACAATTTTCAACCCATGGTTTCAGAAATTGCCTGCATACATTAGGGACTCATGAGATATATTATATAAATTAAAAAAGTATGAATATGGTGGTAAAAGAGTTTTTCATTATATTAGACATAGAATATATACATAGGTTCACGTGAATACTATGCTAACTGCCACAAAGAGCTATTTTAAGCCTAGTCAATAACCCAAGCTCAGAATCAAACTTTGTTTCTTATGTCTATGAAGTAAAACCCTTAACCATTGTGTCAGACTCACACCTCTTTTCACATCATTGTGAGTATGCAGATCAAATTTTACTAAAAAGCACAAATCCTTGCAGCCATAGCAGCTTCACTATTTTCCTGTTTCACTATTTCCCCATCAACAACAGCTCCTTAAAAACAAAAGCCATGCTGCTATAAAAGTTTAGTACTGACTACATACACATACATCTCTAAAAATCTAATTTAACACAGAGACTGAACACCTTTACAAAAAACAAACAAAAAAAAAAAACTCAGCTGAAAATAGTGAACAAACTTTATGGAGCATGCGCACTGTGCCCCACCATTTCCCACTAACTATATGCACTCCCAACACATATTGTTTCAAAATGCCATCAAATGCTAACTGAAAACTAAAAGCACTCCAACTCACACAACAATAAGTACATTAGTACTAGTCAACAGTTTATTAACAAAGCAGAAAAAAGTATGCAAACCTAACAGAGGATTCACAATGTCTACCTGCCCATTTTTCACACCAGTATGGCCCTTTAACTACTACAAACACATTAGGTACTAAAGGTAAAGCTGCATGCTACAATGACACCCAAAGATACCCCGCAACTCCCTCTTTCATGAAAAAAAAATAACGTGCAATCTACTGCAAATACAGGTCTACTCAAAATCCAAACTAATGCAATTACTATATAAGGTGATTATACTATAACCTTTAGTCCTACAGTTCTGGAGTAGAGAAAGCAACCATTACATACCATCCCCAAGGTTTCAGGATTTGAGAGGTTAAGGAAAAGTTGAAACCTGACTGGACTGCCTAACATTCTAACTACCAAATCGACCATGGCATTACACATTCCTTCCACTGTAGAGCACCTTGAACCTCTTGGTACATGTACCCTGTAGTAAGCTTTCCAATGGTTACATAAATAACACATTTAATTTTGGATTTAGCTTTGAAAAATATATATTTTTTTGTTTTTGATATAGAGTATTTACAGCAGCTTAGCGGTATAGCAGTGGGGGACAGTAATGGCATCAGCTTTTGAGAACACTGTTTTAGGATGGTGGGAAAGTAAACTTTTATATAAACACAAATTATTTATTGGAAAAGTGAATTAGTATAAATGGTTTACAAATTATGTAATATTTATTTGTAAATGCACAGAAAGTGAACTGATGGATTACTTAGGCATTCTGAATAACAGTACAGAGTTTTTGAAGTTTACATTAAGAAACAGGGAAGACTACAGATTTTTTGGATCTGAAATAAATTATAGATGATTTAGGTAAAAAATCATTCTGGTACATGCAAGAAACCTACCTTTGTTAATAATTATTTGCATTTTAACACTAGGCATCCTATGAAAATGAAGTATAATCTTGTAAGGGGACAATTGGGAATGCTTACAGATGAAAACAACTTTAACGAAGAATGTGAAGTTTTAGCAGACGTTTCTTGTGAGAGGGTTTGAAAACTATATGTTAATTAATATTTGAAAAGAAGTCAAAGAACACAATAAAGACACATTTAAGACTATTTTGTTTTCAGATGCTCAGTCTTTATGTAAGGAGAAGAGTAATAGTCATAAGTACACGTTCTTTTTTAATGCTCATGACAGTAGAAATAATTTGATACATAACTGGAAAATTATACAGGGCAATGATGATATATAACACTGTGGGCTCAGTGCCTGCTGTTGCATATTAAAAAAGATAATAATATTAAAAAATGTTTAGAGTAAAGTAACAAGATGCATCATGCAAAGATTACTGTTCAAAGGAAAGATACTTTTAATTGTGGGAAATGTAAGTATACGGAGTATAATGACAGGGACTTTAGTTGGTCTGTGTAAGGCATATGCCGGAGTCCCTTGATCTTCTTTGTTGGAAACCTCTGAGGTCTCTCCAATTGCTACAGGTGCTTAGTACAGTACATGTTGAATGGGACATTATACTCAATTATGGGCCAGATAAGTGCAGAGTATAGAGGGGCTATAACCTCTTTTACTCTTGAGGTGATGCCTTTACTGATCAAGTGTGCTATGTAGAAAGCTTTCCTTACTACAGTAGACACATGGTGGTCAAAGTTAAGGTCATAATCAACTTTTGATCCCAGGTTCCTTACAACTTCATGGGTACTTAAGGTATTGGTGTTCATTTGATAGTGTGAAGGGATATTGTTTGGGCTGAAGGGAATGATGATGCATTTCTTTGCATTCACTTTGAGACTGTGACTAATACACCAGTCTTTGGTCTGTGTGAGACCCTCATGGAGTATGCTGGCATCATTTGGAGATTCAGTGATTGCACCTAGTTTGCAGTCATCTGCAAATCTGGTCAGCCACAAACCCTTAGTTTTGACCTGAACTTCTGAGAAATATATACCAAACAGTAAGGGGTCCCAGTATGGACCTCTGTGGCACCCCGCTGGTAACAGGTCTGCTATTTGATGTGGAGTCACACACTTTGATAGTGTGCATCCGGTTTGTAAGCCAGCTGGCAGCCCATCTTACAAGGAAGGGGTTTACATTAAGTTTGCAAAGTTTAGCGGGAATGCCTGAATGTGGGATTGTGTCAAAAGTCTTTGTCAAGTTGAGATATGCTGTGTGCACAGATTTCCCCTTGTCAATGGCCTTGGTCACATTTTCAAAGAAATCCACCAGATTTAACAGGCAGGATCTCCCCATGATGAAACCAAATTGTATAGGATCCAGGGTTTGGAGGTGGCCTATGTCTTTATTTACGAGGTCCATAATGATACATTCCATGGTCTTAAAGATGAGGCTGGTCACACTTATGGATCTGTAATTCCCTGGGTCTGTTGCTAGGCCTCCTTTGTGTATGGGAATAACTGTTGCTGTTCTCCATTCCACAGGAACAAAGTCTGTGGTTAGGCTATGATTGAAAAGGGTACTTAGTAGTGATGATAGTTCATGTTTTAGCCTGTTTAGAAGACAGCCTGGGATGTTGTCTGGTTCCATAGAGGCTGTGTTTTTTGCCTTGGACAAGGTTTTGAAGACCTGCTCTTCAGATATGCAGGCCGGGGTGTGTTGGGGTAGGTTTGTGATAAGTTAGGAGGGGATAAAGGAGTGAAATTTTCACCAAACCTACTCACTTGTAGGTTTTCTATCTCTGTGGGGTCCATGTGTGTGATACCATTGGCCACTAGTTCTACACATGCTCGGGTCCTACCTTTTAGGCTACATATGTAGCTGTAAAAGCATAAAAATAAAAAAAATGAAGCCGAGTCTACATGGCTAAGGCAAAAACTGACTTTATTAACAAAAAGGTAAAAACAGGAGTGAGCGCTTTTGTGATCTACCTGATCGCTTCTTCAAACTGTAATTACATTCAACTACACCAAATTTAAATGTTCAAACAACCAATCTGCTTTTACAATCAATTAACCTATCATCAAATAAAATACTGAAAGGCACAGTTAATTAAAATCCATCATAAAAAATTATTATAAACAAATATTAAAAATCAGGACATATCCATCAATATCTAGCCTGGATATATATCATTATTAACAACTTTTGATAAATACAGATCCAGCATTTCTAAGGGAGAGCTCAGTGCTTAAGTGTTCTTGCTTTAGGGAACGGTTTCAGTGATACTGCTTCATTAATTCCTGGGGGTCTATCTGCATTCAGTTGTAATATCCATTTCTGTTCTGCTTCTTCGGTTCTATTTTTTTATATCGCCCCCTCTAACACCTTCCACTATCACCTCTAAAACCAAAAATTTAAAAATGTGATGTATTCCTTCTGTTCCCACATGCTGAGATTTATTTGCAGGCATTCAAGTGAACAGCTTGAGTTTTTAGCTGTATTAGTTAAAAGATCAGAATTTGGTAGATTAGAAACCACCCTGTGTCGCCTCACAGTAAGACGCTGTCCAGTTCAATTCTCAGCTAGAGCGTCTTCTGAGTGGAGACATGCGTGAATGGGTGTACCTTCGTTGAAGGTTGTGCATCAGGGCTGCTAACTCGGCATGTAAAAATCAACTACCAATCATTAGCGGACTGGAGTTCCGCTGTGGCGACCCCTAACTGGGAAAAGCCGAAAGACACAACAACAACAACAAAAGAAACCACCCTGTACAGCAAACCGAGCAGGAAAAACTATTACATAAAAATAGTATGCACCTGAGGCACATTAGCAGAAATGTTATGAAAGGGCAGTTTTTGAGAGTCATGAGACTCTACAGTATAGATAAAGAATTAGAGAAAGTGATACTACTATTAAGGGAAGATTTCCTTAATAGGGCGTACAGTAAATCAGAAGTGGATGCCAATATCAAAGAAGTGTATAAGGAAAGAGAGGGCAAAGGTAGATCTTACTTCTCGGAATATTCTACACAAGAACCACCTAAGCAAGATTTTACAAAAGAGAAACTTTGGTTTCCCATCTCATATGCCAGGGACGTTAACTTGTTCTGTGACATTTTTAAAAAGAATTGGAATATTCTCACAGCTACTAAAGAATTAGAAGAAGTTATTGATCCTGTACCCCATTTTTCTTTTATAAATAGGAAATCATTAAAAAGGCAGCTGTGTTATAAATCACAAATACTGAAACCAAAGAATTTATCACATAGATTAGAGACTTACTCATGCAGGAATTGCAATGCCTGTAAATATATTTTTTATGGTACCACTTTTATACATCTGGAACAGAATTTTAAAATAGAGACTGAATTTCATGTGGGATGCAGGACTAAAAATGTTGTATATTATAGTTTGTCAGTACTGCAAAGTTTTTTATATTAGTATAACTAGTAGAATGTTAAAAGAGCATATCTTAGAACACATTAGGGACATAGTCAATATGAAGGAGACTAGTGCTTTAGCTAAGCATGTGAGAACAGAAGCAATACATCACGTTTTTAAATTTTTGGTTTTAGAGGTGATAGAGGAAGGTGTTAGAGGGGGCGATATAAAAGAAGCAGAACAGAAATGGATATTACAACTGAATGCAGATAGACCCCCCCAGGAATTAATGAAGCAGTATCACGGAAACCATTCCTTAAAGCAAGAGCACTTAAGCACTCAGCTCTCCCTTAGAAATGCTGGATCTGTATTTATAAAAATATTGTTAATAATGATATATATCCAGGCTATAAGGGATCTCAGCTTCTTACTAAGGCTGACCAAGGAGCTCCTCCACTAATGGGATTTTACTCTCTTTTGCAACAGTTTCTTCCTTCTGTTGTAGAGTTTGTTTATGGCAGGGGACCACCAAATTGGCTTCCTTTTTTTGGAGGATAGCATCTTGGTTCTGTTTGGGATAGCATGATCCATTTACTCGTGTAAATGCTTATAGAGTGCATTTGCGTAGGATTCAGCAGTCGTAACTGTATAGTCCATCTGCATGGGTGTCATGAAGTTCACCACTTATGTCTTAAGATGCATGAAGTTGGCTTTGGAGAAATTTTGTACCATGGTTTCCTTAATGGGGGGTGGGGGCAGGATATGGATATTTAGGGTAATTAGCTTATGGTTGCATCTGACCAACAAAGAGTTGACTTCAGGTGTGGAACCCCGGTCATTCATGTTGGTAATGACTAGGTCTAGGATATTGGTGCCCCTGGTGGGGGTGTGGATAAGTTGATCCAGGGCATTGGAATTTATGAATTCTAGAAAGCGCTGAGCAAAGGAGTTGGTACATGAGTAGTTTTCCCAGTTAATGGTGGGGTAGTTGAAATCCCCCATTATTCGGGTGTTTGTTTTAACCCTAATATTCTCCAGTATATCAAGAAAAGAGGAGTGGGATTCCTGGGGCATGATGGGGGATCTGTAGCAAGCTACAATTTGGATTGCAGTTTTTCCTAGAGTTAATTGCACTTTGATAACCACAGATGCATCATGCTGAGCAACTAGCCTAGAGGTGTGGATATCCTTAATGAATATGGACACCCCTCCACCTTTGCTGTTCCAGTCCAGGTTAGATGGCCAAAAGGTGTGGTATGAGTTATAGCCTGGTGCTCCCTGGAGCCTTGCACCAGGTCTCAGTCATTGCACAGATATCAATGTTCTCCATTTTAAGGAGTGCCTCAAGGGAGTGCATTTTGAGATTTAGACTTCTAGCATTGAGTAGCATTAGCTTCAGTATTTGCTTGCCTATTCCTGTTGCAATGGTGAATTAGTCATTTGAACCTTGTCTAAAAAGGCACTATAGGGGCGGCAAGAGCCTTAGCCAGTATCCGGACTCCCAGGGGTGACAGGTGCAGGCCATCTCTGGCAAAGCATCGAGGTCTGTCGACCATGTTGTCCCAGGCAGACAGATACCGGATCCCCTTGGAATGACACCAGAAGCTTAGCCAATTGTTGAAGTCAATCATTTTGTCCTTGTACTGCGGTATCCTTCTGGGCAATGGCAGGATGCTACTCAGGGCTAGGGTCATACCTGCCTGATCTACAAGTTCGGAGAGCTCTTCCATGTCTCTTTTCATGTATTCCAGGGAGGTACATCTCAGGTCATTCACACCAACACGGACAATGACAGAGACATATTTATACTTGTTGTGGAGTGACCTGAGTACGTGGGTTATGTGGCGGATCTTGGCACCTGAGAGGCAGCTGACAGTAACCTTCTCCTTGTTTAGCCTGGTGAGTGGGACATCAGTGTGCCTGACTATAGAGTCACCTATGACTAATGTGTTGGGTACTTTGTTTTGCCTTATGGGCTGTGGTTGAGTGGCACACTGAGTCTGTGGGCTATGTGTCATTTGGTTTGTGTTAGGGGGTGGAGGTTACTTGTGTTTCTGCTTTGGAGGTCTCTGTTGCTTGAGCAGATTATTATTTAGAGACTCTGTAAATGTTTTTGTATTTCTGTGTGTGGATTTTGGTGGTGTAGGTTTAGTGGGACTATGTGATGAGTGTGGTGTGGTGCACGTGTTTACCTTTTACTCTTGGCTGTCAAGTTCAGTCTTGGTTGGAGAGAGCTTTACCTCCAGTTTGGCTAGATAAGTGCATCTCTCACAGGTTGTAGTGTTGGGTGGTAGGAGGAGAAGATGTTTGTCTGTGTACATGAGGCAATTGCTACATTGCCCCAAGATGCCCAGATTCATCAGATAGACAGGAAAGAACACTGGGAGCTGACCCTTTGACATGCCTGAATAAAAAACTATTTTCCTCTAGACAAGAGAGGAAAGTGAGTACAAGAGCTGTTTTTCTCTAAGTAAGTGAGAAAAGTAAGTACAAAAACTGTTTTCCTCTAGGTAATGAGGAAGGTTGAGTGCTGCAGTAATTTGTAGCTTATTTAGTGCTTACAACAAATTCTGAGCAAGTGCTGAGCATGAATAAACAAATTCAAGTGCTAAAACTAAGACTCTGTATGTAAATTAGATTAGTGACGAGAAAGAAACAAGCGCAAATGCAGGTTTTTAAATCAGAAAGTTGAGGGAGATTGAAAAATTGCCCAAACGACAAATAACTACAATTTCTGGGCCAGAAACTACTCCTTATGTGGTAGATAGGTTACTTAGTGCTTACCACTCCCATTGATAAGCTAGCAGGCTTCCTTCTACACAGAAAGGCTTGGGGGTCTCAGGAGCTTACAAACAGTCCTGGATACAGCAAATCTGCATCTGGACTAGACTAGTTACAGGAAAGAGAGAAACAAGTGCAAATGCGGGCTTTTAAATCAGAAAGTTGAGAGAGATGGAAAAACTGCTCAAATGGCCAATAACTACAGTTTCTGAGCCAGAACCACTCCTTATGTGGTTGATAGGTTACGTAGTGCTTACCACTCCCACTGATAAGCTAGAAGGCTTCCCTCCAACACAGAAAGGTTTGGGGGGCTCAGGAGCTTACAATCAGTCCTGAATACAGCAAATCTATATCTGCACTAGACTAGTTACAGGAGTGAGGGGCAAGTACAAATGTGGGCTTTTAAATCAGGAAGTTGAGAGAGATGGAAAAACTGCCCAAGCAGCCAATAAGTAAAATTTCTGGACCAGAAACCACTGCCTATGTGGTAGATAAGTTATCTAGTGCTTACCATTCCCACTGATAAGCTAGTAGGCTTCTCTCCAACACAGACAGGCTTCAGGGGCTCAGAAGCTTACAGACAGTCCTGGATATAGCAAATCTGTATCTGGACTAGACTAGTTACAGAAAGGCAGGAAACAAGCGTAACTTTTTTTTTTTTTTTACAGTTAAGCAGAACACAGGTATATTCTACCAAAGTTTTTTTTTTTATGTATAAATGAAAGGGAAAAAGGAAAAGCAGAAGATAATTCAAGGTTAGGAAACTAAGTGGGTTGGCCTACTCAAATTTTATCTCTGTATTAGGTAGAATGAGCTAATGACACTAGACTGAGAGAAGTGTCCCAAATCAAATATACAGTAGGGGTGGGCAACTGTAAAGCCTAGCCTACACTCTTTTAGACAGTAAACACTACAGAAATGTTTATCACAGCAGAAGAACAGTAGTGAGCCACAAAATGAAAGTTTTTAAACAGATAAATGAGCAAGGAGACTCTACACAATGCTTTTAACTGCAAACAAATCAGTTATATGATACACTCCTTGGCAGGAAATCAGACAAACAAACAAGTGCTTAACAAGTAGAGAAAATTTCCAGTTAATACCTTTCACACAGTGAAATTTGATGAAAAGCTTTACAAACAGTGTGACAGTAAAAAACTTATTTATCAGGCCCTGTTAGGCAGACAATTTTAATTTAACCGTACAGATCAGTTAATCGCAATAAAATACAATAAAAAGTATGCAGCAGGGAATAAAAAGTGCTATATATAAATTCCTAGAAGCAATAACTAGTAAAAATAAGCAAAAAAAAATGAAGATACTTATTGTTATATATCTCAGATCAGAGTTGTAGTCAATGCCCCTCCTCTACTTAGCTCAGTGTGTATAGACAGAAATCCTCTCAAAGTTAGGGCTTAAATACCAGAAGATGCAACCTTAAACAACTTTTTTTTAAAAAAGCTCAAATGAACCAAGGAGCGCTTACTCCAAGCCCTAAACCATCCAACCTCCACCAGCCAGCAGCCAATCAACACAATCCTGCCACAAAGGTAAAGAAGGGCTTCTGCTAATTCAAGATGGCCTGGGCATGTGGCCAGAACAACCACTGCAAAAAACAAACAGGCCCAGAGACAGCAAATCTGAACTGGGACAATACTACAGCTACTAGCCTAGACTCTTTTAGACAGTAAACACTACAGAAATGTTCATCACAGCAGAAGAACAACAAGGTCTTCTATAGTATGCACATCAGCCACTTCACATCTGGTTTCCCTTTACAATGAGTCTACAGGTGCTTATCAATATTTAATAGTGGACATATGACCAGACGAGCTTATAATGTACATTCCTGGAATGAAACTAAACAAAGTTCACTCACCAAAAGAAAGGTTAATGAAATTACTTATGTCAGGGGCATGGGTATAAATCAAACAATGTATAATCTCATTGACCAAATCTGAGCAGATGCCCATGTAAATTGGAAAAGTGTCTATAAAAATCTGAACGGTTTTAATTCCTGAAAGAATTATACAATGTCGGTACTCTAACTGAGTGATACATTGTCTGCCTTACATCTCCAAGGTTCAGGCTTGACTTTGGTTATGGTCTATATGAAGCTTACATGTTCAAACAAAACCAGCAAACTAGCTCAGATAACCACAAAGAACTTTATAGATGTTAGTCCAGGCTTGAATGATACTGTGAATTTAAAATCTCCACATAAGTTGTTGCAGCAAAAGTGTAAACAGTGCCTTAAATATTTTAAACATTTCAAAAGTAATACATCATTGAGCAAGTGATGTTTTAACTGTCCTTTAATGGATGATTTTCATGTTCTGCATTAGACCTGAGGAAGCATTATATGTGAAAGCGTATAGCTTGTCAAGACATTTTATTTTGTTTATTTATTAAAATTCTCTGTGGTTACAGTCTGAGGTGGTTTATTGGTTTTATTTGTAATGTTCTATACAAGGCTCAATACCTTCTTGAGCTCTCCTGTTTTTCATTGAAAATAAAACAAGATTTGCACATTCATTTGAGATGTAGTCAGTAGAATTTCACTTTAAGTATCCTGCAACTGCACTTTTACACACAACAGTACTGTAAATCAAGTTAAAAAGACACTCAAAATATAAGCAGAAAAAAATAAACAAAATGACAATAAAACTAATTTTTCATGATCCTCTCATTACAATAAATAGAATCTTATTTTTTCCCCCACTGGCAAATAATCAGGAACAAGTTGTCTCAGTCTGCTAGCAGAACTGTAATTTTCTCCCTGCTGTACAGCAGGTGCATATTTTCCTAGGCAAATAAATTCCCCAAAAGAATGGTCACAAATATCACTGTATCTGAATGATATATATTCTCCTGCAGTACTTACTCACTGCCAGGATATCATAATCTCACTGATTTTTTTTTTTGCTGCATCGTCTTTGCAGTCAAGGTCTAAACCACTCCATTTGACCTTGTTTCTGCTCTGGCTCACTCTGCTCCACTATCCCACCCACAATTCCCACCCCCCCTCCCACATGTATACCCTCAAGACTCCATCCAACTCTCCCAGCTACCCTATGAAACAATGGAAATACATAGCCCTCCCACTAGACACTAATTACATAATTTCCTCACTTCACTACACAAAAACACATAATATGGTCTACAACTGCACTACTATACTTTCCACTTTCCTGGAGCTCTCTAAAACTTGAAAATCACCCTCTTTTCCTTATACATCCTAAAATAATTTAAACTCATCTAACACTTCTTATATTGCTTACTCTTTTAGCTCAACTAACATCCTACCACACTCTTCTACCTACTGACTCAGGCTCACCCACCAAAACATATGCTTCTTCTGTTAACCCCACCACGAGACTTCAAATATCTCCAGAAACATATAGATCATCTTTCTTTTAAATATGTAAAAATACAAGCCACAATTTAAACATAAAACAAAATGCCTGTACCCCTTAAAACTCCTACATACAAAACCCAGACTCACTGGTGAAATATATCCCAATCCAGGCCCCAGTAGTTATCAAAACAATACACCAATCCCCAAGAAACCTGAAACATCAACCCCCCCCCCGTATCCCTACACCATAGGATTAGACCTGTGCTTTATTAACATGAACCAAGGAAGCATATCAGAGAATATACACAAAATTCCATGCCTTTCTGTCTTAGTTTCCCCCTGAAACAGCTGTAATAACTGAAATCTGGCTAAAGCCAGAAGTAAAAGACAACAAAATTCTAACTCCTGGCTTTAGCATACACAGGGTAGATACAACAAACAAGTGGGGAGGTGGCATAGATGTATAATGAAAACACAACATTGACATTAACCTTTATACCCTTAAAATCTACATTTTTAATAATACAGAAATAATTCTCACACAACTTAAAGTTAACCCCCCAAAATAATAACCATTGTAGGGATCTATGTTCACCCAGGCAATAATATAACAAGACCAGAAGAAACATTCCAATGGATATCACAGACCATACATCAATAAACTATAATTATGGGGGATCTAAATATTGTTTGGCAGACATGTAACTCAGACATCGTCTCAAACACCCTGAACCTATATGGTATCTCCCAACTAATCCAAACCACCACAAGATTCAACAGAAAAACAAACAGGCAATCAATACTTGACTGGATCTTAACCAATGAATCCTCTACAATAAATCTAACAGGATGCTTACAAGATAGAATCAACGATCATCTCCCAACATACATACTGACACAATGACCAGTCTTAAATAGGACAACAAAATATAACCAGACATGTAACCCCAAAAAAAAACCTAACTTTAACAAAGGGACTTTTAACTCATCCCTTCATCTTTGTAACTGGAATCTGCTCTAAACACTGTCCCTTGATGATGCCATCTCACACCTTAAGAATACCTTCCTTTTTCCTTAATATCCTAAGTGAAGTGGCTTCAGTCAGCTCAAAGAAAGTAAAATCTACCCTGATTTCCTGTCTTACAAATGAAATCAGGCAACTTCTCAAACAGAGACACAAAGCATGAAATGTATGGTAGCAAGAATCCTTACAAACTTATAGATATCTTAGAAACCTTGTAAAAAACAAATACAAAAAGATAAACAAGACTAGTGCTCTAAACTAAAACGCAGACACTAGAATAATCCCAGATTGTTTTGGTCCTCTATAAAAAAGCTTTTTCACCCTGGACAATCCCCCACCATAACACCTAAAACCATTAAAACCAATGACAATGTTGTTATGCAATTCATCTTCTGTTTTGTAAACACTATCCTATCACTACTCAAGTAAAATATGCAGTTGACTCAAGACACCTCACCACCTCTGAATTGTACAGATTATGGCTTTACAATTAAAACAGTCCAAATTTCCACAAGGAAATAAATTACTAGGCAAACTAAAATCAACTACCCTAGCAGCTGACAATCTTCCAGTTGAATTCCTAAAGCTAGCAGAAGATGCACTGGCCTTACCCATCTCTATATTAACTGCTATATAACAGAAAACCATGTCCAGGACGTATGGAGAGAGGATGTTGTGCATTATACTTTTACATAAAGATGGTATCTCAACCAAATTATCTAACAAAAGAACACTAGCCACCCTATCTCCCTCATCCAAAATATTAGAAAAAGGTATCCTTATCCAACTCATTAACCATTTCACAAATAATAACCTTCTAAGTAAAATACTGCATGGGTTCTGGTCAAATCACAGCATAACAACTGCCCTCTTTAAGTTTCTCATGTACCATCAGCCAGCATAGAAATTAAGATATTTGAGTGTCCTCCCTCTTGGTAGGCCTCTCAAAAGCCTTCAGCACAATTTCTCATGAAAAACTCAAGTCAGAGCTATTTTCCCCTCAGCTTTGACTGGGTGCCAGAGCTAGGTATCCCCTTGACAAGAAGCTGTCAAATGGCAGCACATACTTTCTACATCACTGCCACTTTTATTCAACATATTCATAAACAAATTACAAACCACAGCAAACCTTTCCATGACAGTGCAATACACAGATGACTCCTTTGACCCTACCATGCCCAAAGCTACAAGAATCACTCAACTCTGTTTCACTGCAATACTGTCCTTGAAATGCAAATCTCATCTACTCCTCAACGCAAATAAAATAAAATTATTTTTTACTCCCAAGAAATATACTGATCTAAAGTCATTTAATAGTTACTCAACCGACACAACCAAAACAGAAACAGTCTCTCATACCAAATTACTAGTGGGCCTAAATGATGAAAAGCTTAAATTCAACCAGTACCTACAACAAGTCATCAAAAAAAATGAAGTTAGGATCCCTCTGAGTCAGTAGGGCCAAATAATATCCTATAGACTCTAGCAAGGCAGACTATAGCCAGAACCTACCTTCTTCCATCTCTTTTCTATGTTTCAGCAATATTAATAAACCTGAACAAAAGTGATAAAACTAAACTGGATATATGCTATAATCAAATAGACAAATTCACTGCAAACACACCCCACAAAACTCATCATTCCACTGCTTTAAAAATTCTAGACTGCTTAGAACTTTCACATCATTTATCATACAGCCAACTAATCACTGCCCATAATCTTATTTATATAACAGAAAAATGCCCCACACTTCAGCAATATACACTTCAACCCTGTTCTTGTAACAGAATACTAAGATCTAGCAAATCACTGTTACTCACAAATAAATCCAATAATAGTGCAGATGACTCATTGTACTAAAACTCTGTCTACAATCTTTGGAACTGAATCCCATATAATGTCAAATTTGTAAACAAACTAGTAGACTTCAAAACCAAACTAAAGGGGTATCTAAAAACAAACTGGACCTGCTCGTGTACTACTCCTGGTTAGCACTACCTATACATGCGATTTAGCTATAGCACTACATCCAATCTATAGCTACCTGTACACATATCACATGTGATCCATTCCCTATCCACACTATGTGTATCTTTCAATTATTTGCCACCTTCTAATCCCTAACATTAACACTTACGTATCATACTACTTTTGTCCTTTAACCTCTCTTACCATATAGACTCAATCTTAACTGCAAACCTCATTTTTCTTTACTTCAATAGCCAATTAAAATGATATCCTCTTCAATTTCTACTCTCAGCTTAGACTTTCTGCACTCACCTTTCCCATTCATTTCCAACTTTATCTAAATTATCTTTCACCTGTATATTTTTAGACTCTCCAACTTGATTCGTAGTAGCCCTAGTGACTGCTATCTCTCTCTCAAGCAACACCAATCTGCAAAAATACTGTTTTTCTAACGAATGCTGCATTATATAACTTCTGCTATATGCAAGGCTAATGTAACTATATGGCTTTAAATAATGGTAATGATATAAAGCATTTATACCAATATGCTATAAAATGAAATTAATGATGCTAAGAATATATGAACTTCAACTTGGACTATGTAAATTCCATGCCATGTTCCTGTTTGTACTTATGTATACTTTATGCTAATATCTGTTCTTATATATACTTTATGTTCTGATGTCTTTAAATCGTGTGTAAAAATGTATGCAACTTACCTGTAGCACCTTTCTTCCTGGGAATCCACTGAAAAATGGGTTCTGCCCAGTCAGACTTTCCAAGTGAACAGTGACAAATAAATAAACAAATAAATAAATGAAACCACAATGTTAAGTTATTTATGAAAGAAAACACTTTGGAGCAGGTAGACCAGCCGTATTACTGAATGACTTCCTTTACTACAGTAAAGATGTGTATTCAGTTCCCCATCTTAAAAAGAATACATTCACTTATAATCAAAACAATGGTAGATACAAAGTAGTTTACACTTGCTACATCTGCATTCTCCCTAACAAGGACATGATAATAGTAAAGGATACTAAACAATAACATGGGTATCTAAAATACAAAAGTTAATTTGCTTCTCCTTGGAAACTTATATCTGACTGAAGTAATTTCCATGTTCTGTCCCAATAAAATGGGTTGGAGCTCTGTGGCACAATTTAGATGATTACATCACTTGCCAGACTTCATACAAGACCTGTGCAATAGTACACATGATTGGATTCTCTTTATGCACATGCATACACACACATATTTTATATATATATATATATATATATATATATATATATATATATATATATATATATATATAGGTTTACTATTGATTTCCTAAAACTGTATATGTCACCCGATCACATGGTCGACCTAAAATGTGAAATATGGAACAGAAAAAAACAGGAAGTGATGTCATGATGTATTCGACATAGCAGGAGGTGATGTCACTCACCCATGCTATGCAGCTTACCTTACCATGACATTCCACAGACAATGGTACATGTATTTTACTATTTGTCAGGGGGACAAGTCCCCTTGTACCTCTCATGTGGGTAGCTGCCCCCCCCACCTCACCAGCAAATGATATATAACTGCTCCGAGATCGGACTACAGTGAGGAAATGGGTTAATTCCCTGTTCCTCACTGAACCATGATCTTTGTTCACAATGCCAAACTTAGATAATTGAAATAGACTACCCATTCACTGTAAGTAGTCGATGTTTTCTGGTTCAGCATTCTGGCCATTTGAAAATGCCTTTTGACCACAAGCCAGTCGAGCACAAGCACTTCACTAATTCAATAGTAAACATATATATATATATCTATATTTGTTGAAACATAGGTGCCCAGTAGGTAGGTAGCTGGAATAAAAAAGGTGAACTGCGACAAAGTAGAATCTTCGTTTTTAATACAAAATGGTGAGCGCTTTCGCAATGGTAACTATTGCTTCATCAGGTAATCTCCTGTTCTGCGCTGTATGCCATTCCTTTCACAAAATCGAATGGCCACAATCTCGAAATGCATATGGTCAAGACCATATGCTCGAAATTGTGGAAGCTCGACTGTGTGAATGGGAAATGGCATACAGCGCAGAACAGGAGATTTCCCTTTCTGTGCAGTAGTGTAATCTCGGAGTTGGAATAAATAGGTAGCGGGGGGTGTGGGGTGTGCAGAGGGGCTTGCCCCCTGCAGAAACACTTTTTTGAGTTATGTTCTTTTTTTTGTAGTTCCCTTTCACGAAGTCGAACTTCAGAAATTCGAGCATAAGGCACTGGACATATGCATTCCGAGTTTCTGAATGTTCGACTTTGTGAAGGGGAGCCATATATATATATATATATATATATATATATATATATATATATATATATATATATATATATATAATATATATATATATATATGGTTCCCTATCAGAAGCCTGAAACACTATAAGCCTGAAAATCAAAATCCTGAAAACTATAGACTGAAAGTTCAAAATCCAGAAAGCCCAAAATCCTGAAACTCAAAATCCTGAAAGCAATGTAAATGTAGGGTTTCTGTTAGCCTGGGAACTAGGGAGAAATTATGTAATCTAAAATGGGTCAGTGGTGCTGTGTTATCAATTTAAGAACAGAGAGACTCATAGCATTTTTTGTATTTGTCTTGAGAATATTCAACTCACCAGCACTCTGCCTGTGCTCTATATGTTAAGTTTATTTTTGAACTGTGTTTTCTCTTAGATATAGCTAGGAAATAGGAAGATTAGACAAACTGTATTTTCTGTATTGATGCCAGAACTTTTCTACTGAATTATTTTAAGCATTTTCCTGTGATCTCTGAACTCTTGACTAGCACTGTGTGGTAAGAAGTATTGTCTTGTATTCTTCTTATTTATTATTAAATATTTTGAAACATTTCAACTGTGGCTGTTTTATGTAGAGATAAGTTAAGCTCTAGAGTACATTGCATGTATATAATGATACTGCCCAAGCCATCTCAAATAAGCCTTGCTGTTCAGTCACACTTACCAGTTGGATAATAATATTGCACAGTAATAATTGGACACCCTTTGATAAGGGCCTTATTAGTAGCTGATATTAGTGGTTGCTAGTGGTGATTACTACCTTATAGCCTGGACAGAACGGGCATAGCTGGAGAACCTGTTTCAGCCTTCCCCAGGGGTGTCTGTGTGTTTGTATATAACTCATACCCCAAGTGTGTGTGTGTGTGTGTGTGTGTGTGTGTGTGTGTGTGTGTGTGTGTGTGTGTGTGTGTGTGTGTGTGTGTGTGTGTCAGCTACTTGGGCAGGGACACAAAGCACTGGTTGGACAGAGAGGGTGCTGAAGGTTTTAGCTTGACCACTAGGCTTAGATTTGGACCCTATAGCTATGCCAGTGGGGAGTCTAACTGGGGATCTGGAAAGAAAGGTAGAAACCAGCCCCAGACTGTCTGTGATCTCTGTGTGATCTTAAGAGAAATTGTACTTTACTGTGTGTGTATATTTGTTATCCTTCCCAATGTGGACACCCCTCACTGGTATTAGTGGTGAGGATTGAGTTCCTTGATTGCTGGGCCAGTGCACGAGCATCACATATTAATTGTTTGGCAATGATGGGATATCCACACCACATATTAATTGGTTGGCACATACTAATTGGCTTGTAGTGGTGTGGATAGTGAATTTGTATAGCTTGTGTACGGTGATCACTGAAGATGTTTTTGTACTCTAAATCAGCCATGCAGTGAATACTCAGAGTTCAGATCACAATTGTTTTATTTCTTTTGTTAGCTTACTTAGTCAGGGAGAGCAGGCAAGCATGTCAGCAGAGGAGTATGGAAAGCTGACAAGGAGCCAGCTGGCTAAGATTTGCCAGGCTAGGGGTCTGGTGCATGGAAACCTGACTAAGGCAGACATGATTGCAGCTTTGGTCACAGCTGCATCAGAAAATAGCAATCAGGAGGGTGATCAGACTGACCATGGAAATGTATAACACTCAGTGAATGGACAGCTCAACTTTTCTGCAGAGGACTTAAAAATCCATCTGGAGCTAAAGAGACTTAAGTTGGAGGCCAGGCATTTGGAAAAAGAAGCTGCAGAGAGACTGAGATGTCTACAGGCTGAATAAAATGAGAAAATACTACACCTGGAAGCTGAGGAAAAGGAAAGGCAGAGGCAGCATGAAAAGGAGATGCTGACTCTTTGCCAGAGTCTTGGAGGTAATGGGGAAGGGAGTAACTGGAACCCAGAAGAACAAAATGTCAGTACATTTCTTCTGCAGTTTACAGAGGGAGATTATTTTGATACCTTGATTCATATGTTGGAGAGGGTATGTAAACTGTATGATGTTGACCAAAGGCTCTGGGTATGGTTCCTGACACCTTTACACTATGGTAAAGCTGTAACTGCCTTGTCCAAAATGTCTGATGTTGACTGTTTTAAGTATACTGCTGTTAAGAACTGTTTGTTAGAATTTTTTTTGGCTAAGACCTGAAACGTATAGGAAAAAGTTTTGTGAGCATAGACACAAGGCAGATGAAAGTGTGTGTGAATATGTTACTGAACTGAGCACTTATTTTCATAGGTGGGTGAGTGGATGTCAGGTCACCACTTTTGAAGGGCTGGAAGACCTTTTGGTGAGGGAACAAGCCCTTAGCACTTTGCCTGAGGACATGCGGATCTGGTTAGCTGATAGTCAATGTGCTACTTCAGATGAGTTGGGAAGGAAGAGAGACCTATACATAGCAAGCAGGACATCCCTGAACAGGAATGGGACCCCCAGTACTGCTCATGGGTCTAAAGGAACCCATGGTGGGCAGCCCAAACTGCCCCAACAGAATCTGCCAGTAGCAGGGGAAGCCACTAGTCCAGGTACATGTCCAGGACTTAGGGTTAAATGCTTTGAATGCAACCAGTGAGGCTATGTGGCATAGATATGTTCATGGAGGCAAGGCGGGGAACAAAAGTTGAGAGAGCCAGTAAGTGGGGAAGACAAAATGCCAATAGTAGGTTGTCTTGAAACAACAGGGGTACCGAACTACCATACTGCAGGTGTCCTGATAGGGAAGGATTTTGATGAGGCAGTATTATATGTTAATGCAGTTACATGCAGTCAGGCTTCGAGACAAGCATTTGGATCTGGTAGCCTGAAGGAGATCCAGACAGACTGCATACTTGCAGCCAGGACCAGTGAGGTGGTTACTTCAGGGAGGAAGCTACACTGTAGCAGTGAGACTGAAGGTGAGCCACAGTTGCTTGGTGGTACTGATGTTCCCTTGGACAGAGTGACTGCAAAGGTAAAGGTGAGTAGTAGTACCCAGGCTGACAGTGAAGCACTACTGTCAGAGGATACCAGACTTCCTGTGGAAGGGGAGCTGGGAAAGGTTACAAAGAGAGAGTTGAGACAGGCTCAGCTCTCATACCCTACATAGCAAGGCCTGAGGCAGGTAGCTAGTGCGGCACCTGATTTTCAAGGGAAGGGGGGAATCTGTATACTGGTACAAAGGTTTACGGTATAAAGACTAGACCACTGAGGAAGGGCTAGAAGGTGAGAGAATACAGCAGTTGGTTGTACCTACAGCCTACAGTCTGGCACTTCTAGCCATAGCCCATGATATTCCCTTTGCAGGTCATATGGCCATAAAACATATAAAGAGACATATTATGCAGAACTTCTATTGACCTGGAATTTCCAGAGATGTAACAGGGTAATGCAGGACCTGCAAGCAGTGCCAAAAGGTAGGATAGGCAGGATACAAGGTGAGAGCTCCTTTGATGCCTTTGCCTGTGATTGAGGAGCTATTTCAGGGGGTAGCTATGGATATTGTGGGGCCTCTGAGTACCCCAAGTTCCACAGGGAAAAATTATATCCTAGTGGTAGTAGATTATGCTACAAGATACCCTGAGGCAGTGGCTTTGTCCTCCAGTGAGGCAGAAAAAGGTGGCAAATGCTTTGTTAGAGATTTTCAGCAGGGTAGGTTTCACAAAAGAAATACTGACTGAAAGAGGTGCCAATTTCATGTCAGATCTGCCAGCTTGTCTGTGGAAGAACTGTAGGGTAAAGCACCAAAGACCACCCTCTACCATCCCCAGACTAATGGACTGGTTGAGAAGATGAATTCTACAATCAAGTCCATGCTACGGGTATTTGCAGACCAGTTTAAGAGGGAGGGGGACAATTATTTGCCCCATCTGTTGTTTGCTTACAGAGAGGTTCCCCAGGAATCCACAGGTTTTTCACCTTTTGCGTTGCTGTATGGGCATAGGGTGAGGGGACCTCTAGATTTATTTCATGAAGAGTGGGAAGCTGAGTGTGAATCTCATAAGGAGTCTGATGTGACATATGTCCTAAACCTCAGGACAAGGCTCAGGGAACTCATGGGCTAGGCCCAGAAGAACCTGGCAGAAGCCCAACAACAGAAAAAGGTATGGTATGACAGGAATGCTCGAGCTAGAGAGTATGCTGTAGGGTAGCAGGTAATGGATCTCATTCCTGTCAGACACAACAAGCTGCACACAGCTTGAGAGGGGCCCTACAAGGAGGTAAGGAAGGTAAATGATGTCAACTACATGGCAGAACTGCCAGGCTGGAGGCAGGGGCACAAATTGTACCACGTTATCATGATGAAACCTTATCATGATAGGGAGACCCTTGTGCTGAGTATTTGCAGTGGGTTGCAGGAGGAATCTGAGGGAGATCTGGTGACTGATCTCCTCAGTGAGGATTGGACTGACCCCTCAGTGGAAGGGGTATCAATGTCATAGCAGCTATCTCCTACCCAGGTTTAAGAAATCCGAGCAGTGTTATAGGAGTTTGGGGACATGTTCACAGGGAAATGAGGGTGCACCCACCTGGTGCAGCACCAGGTGGATACAGGACCCCAAAGGCCTATTAGGCAAGTCCCTTATAAGGTGCCTGTGAGAGTCAAACAAACTCTGAGGGAAGGCATACAGGAGATGTTGAAACTATGGGTAATTCAAGAGTCCAACAGTCCCTGGGCCTCCCTAGTGGTGCTGGTGCCAAAGAAAGATGACAGCACCAGATTCTGTGTAGACTACAGGAAATTAAATAGTCACACAGAGACAGATGCTTATCCCATACTTAGAACAGATGAGGACCTAGAGCAGTTGCGTGGGGCTAAGTATCTTACCACCATTGATCTTACCAAGGGTTACTGGCAGGTGCCTTTGAATCCCATTGTTAGAGAGAGCAGTCAGTCTTTGTGACTTCTTTTGGCTTGTATGAGTTTACAAAGATGCCCTTTGGGATGAAAAATGTCCCAGTGACATTTCAGAAGCTGGTAGATCATATCCTAGCAGGAGCAGGAGGGTTTGACCTTGCTTGCCTAGATAATATTGGTGTCTATAGCCATTCCTGGCAATAGCATCTTCAGCATATCAGGGAGGTGCTGGGCAGACTACAGAGGGCAGGGTTGACCATTAAGCCCAGCAAATGTTATGTGGGTATGGCAGAGGTCCCCTACCTGGGACATAGAGTGGAGAGTGGTAAGATCAGGCCAGAACCTGCAAAGTGGAAGCCATTCAGGCATGGCCTGAACCTGTTACCAAAATCCAGGTGAGGGCATTCTTAGGGACAGCAGGGTACTACTGAAAGTTCATCCCCAGTTATAGTACCATAGATGGTCCCCTCACAGACCTGACAAGGAAGAACAAGCCAGATAAGGTAGTGTGGACCATAGTGTGTAAGCAGTCATTCCAGAAGCTTAAAAAAGCTTTGTGAGGACCCCTTGTGTTAGCCAGTCCAGATTACAGCAAATAATTTGTTCTGCAGGGGGGATGCTTTGAACCATGGGGTGGGAGCTGTACCTAGCCAGATTTCTTCAGGGGGAGAAGAGCACCCAGTGGTTTACCTCAGTGATAGGCTTCAACCCATGGAGGAATGCTATGCAGCTGTAGAAAGGGAATGTCTAGCCATAGTGTGGGCACTGCAGAAACTTTAGCCTTATCTGTATGGAAGAAAATTCACTGTAGTTACAGGCCACAATCCCCTAACATGGTTACACAGAGCCAGCCAGCAAAATGCCAAGTTGCTAAAATGGAGCCTAGGGTTGCAAGCATATGATTTGTCAGTGCAGCACCACAGTGGGATTAGCAATGTCAATGCAGATGGGCTCTCAAGACAAGTGATGGGGTAAGGTATACTTAGATAGACCTAACCCTTTCAAGCAACATTTCTCAAGGGTCACTGAAAAAACTAGCTTGAGTTCTCCACGGGGAAAGATATGTGAAGATATGTGAAGGCTGTCAACCTAGCTAGATAGAATTTTGTAGATAATTCTGTCATTTGTAAACATTAATATAAGCCACAGGCTTGTTCTCTTAACTGGAAGAAAATGGTGTTAAATGTGGAACTGCAAAAATGTAACAACAGTGCACTCTGCTTGGAAAGCTGATAAATCAAGCATTGTGTAATTGTTTGATCACAAAACCCGGAGCTGAGATGTCTGGATGAAGGAATTCTTGCTTTTGTTTTGAGACTAGAGTTAACTGCTAGAATTTGCATGTATAATATATTTTATTGAGGTAGCTTCCTGACCAGGTGCAAGATCAAAGCAATGTAAATGTAAAGTTTCTGTTAGCCTGGGAACCAGGGAGAAATGATGTAATCTGAAATGAGTCAGTAGTACTGTGTTATCAATTTGAGGACAGAGAGACTCAGAGCATTTTTTGTATTTGTCTTGAGAACATCTAACTTACCAGCACTATGCCTGTGCTCTATATGTAAGTTTATTTTAGAACTGTATTTTCACTTAGATATAACTAGGACATAGGAAGAATAGACTAATTGTTTTTCTGTATTGATGCCAGAACTACTCTACTGCATTATTTTAAGCATTTACCTGTGATCTCTGAACTCGTGGCTAGCACTGTGTAGTAAAAAGTATTGTCTTGTGTTCTTATTTATTATTAAATATTTTTAAACCTTTCAACTGTGGCTGTTTAATGTAGATATAATTTAAGCTCTAGAGTACATTGCATGTATATAGTGATGCTGTCCAAGCCAGCTCAAAGCCTTGCTGTTCAGTCACACTTACCAGTTGGATAATAATATTGCACAGTAATAATTGGACCCTTTGATAAGGGCCTTATTAGTAACTGATATTAGTGGTTGGTGGCAGTGATTACTACCTTATTGCCTGGACAGAAGGGGCATAGCTGGAAAACCGGTGGCAGCCATCCCCTGGAGTGAGGATTGAGCTCATTGATTGCTAGGCCATTGCATGGGCATCACAAAATACATCTATATATATATATATATATATATATATATATATATATATATATATATATATATATATATGTATATGTATAGATCTACTATATATATATATATATATATATATATATGTATATATATATATATATATATATACATACACACACACACACACACACACACACACACACACACACACACACACACACACAAATATATATATATATATATATATATATATATATATATATATATATATGGGTCTACTTTTGCTTATCAAAATTTTTATTTTGAAAAACAAAAGTACAATCCCAATTATGTGAAAGTGCACTTCAACGAATACCGGTTCACCGAACTGGTAAAATAAAAACAAGAAACATTGCAGCACAGAAGCATGCTACAAAGGGGATAAGGGAATATACCTCTTTCCCTACTTAGTGTGATCTCGGAGTTAGTATATATTAAGTAGCAGGGGTGTGGTGGATGGGGGTGCAGGGGGTCTTGCCTTAGCAGTGTTTTTTTTAATTTTTTTTTTATTTTACCAGTTTGGTGAACTGCTAATTGTGAAAGTGCACATATGTGTGTGTGTGTGTGTGTGTGTGTGTGTGTGTGTGTGTGTGTGTGTGTGTATCCATTGATCTAAAAATCAGAGGTTCAAAACACTAAATATGGAACCCTGGAAACTAAAAAAAAAATAATAATAAAATAAATAAATAAATGAAACAAAACTTTCTTGCAGGAAGGCAAGCATCCTTGCACCACCATCACTGCAAATTATGCTTACCAATTCCAAGATTGCAAAACATTTAAAAAAGGACAAACTGCCAATCCACAAAACTGCCATCAATCACCAAAAATGCTGGATCACACACACAGACACATGCACACACACACACACACACACACACACACACACACACACACACACACACACACACACACACACACACACACATCTATATATGTATATATATATATATATATATATATATATATATATATATATATATATATTGAGAGAGATATCATCTATCTATAGCTATCTACCTATACGTATATCCATATCTATCTTTAATATATATATATATATATATATATATATATATATATATATATATATATATATATATATATATATATATATATATATATAAAACTATATGTAGATAGTTAGACATAGTTAATTCTCAAACAAAGAGATAAGGTATGTGAGAGATGTATTTACACAATATCAGTGGAGGCAAAGCTCTCATATAAAAGTCTTCCTAATGTCAATAAGATTGTCAGTAGTACACTTGTTGCACCCATCATGAACTATTTAAAGTAGACATACACTGAGGCACTTACATGTAACCTTCCTAAACCACAAAGACCTCCTAGACAAAGTACACATAAGAAATACCCTTAGCAGCCCCAAATGCACTCTTTCAAAACAACACCCACATCAACACATAGTGCTACATCTCATGGAGCCTCTACCTCTAAGCCTATAAGGCAAGTCACCACACAATCCAAAATTCTAGTTATTGGAGACTGTATTGTGAGACACACTGATGTCCCTCTCACCAGGCTGAGTAAGGAGAAAGTTACAGTCATTTGCTTATCATGGGCTAGGATCCACCACATTATGCATGCACTCAGGACATTGGACAACAATTACCAATGTGACTAAGTCATAGTCCATGTGGGGGTAAATAACCTGAGGCATACCTCCCTACACTATATAAAGAGAGACATGATAGAGCTATCAGAATATGTGTCTTAGGCTGGTATGAGTCTAGCATTGAGCAGCATTTTACCTTCTCCAAGGATGATGCCACAATATAAACAAAAGATGATTGACTTTAATAATTCACTTAGTTTCTGGTGTCATTCTAAGGGGGAGGGGTGCAATATTTGTCAGCATAGAAGGAGATGGTCAACAGACCACACTGCTTTGCTAGGGATGGTCTGCACCTCTCCCATCTAGGCTTTCAAATATTAGTTAAAACATTGTCTTCCCCCATAGTGCCTTTTTTAGGCTATGCCAAACTGAAAGTACTTCCAACATAACAAACCAAAACCAAGAAAATCTAAAGGTATTACTGCTCAATGCTAGAAGTCTAAACAAAATACTACACTCCCTAGAAGCTCTCTTTACCCTAGAGAATGCTGATGTCAGTGTGGTCACTGAGATATGCTTTAAAGCTGCAGAGAGCACACCAACAGTGCAAGGTTATAACACCTTCCTCACATTTAAACCAGCTACTTCACAGTCAGGGAGTAAAGGTGGAGGTGTCTCTATTTACATCAAAAGTAAATATACTTCAAGGCTTGTCAAACAGGACAATGCACTTGAGCTGCTCCATGTTCACATCACCATAAGTAAAATCCAATACTACGTTCTTGCAAGCTATAGGTCCCACTCTATGACCCAGGAAACCCATACCATGTATTTAAACTTATTATAAACACTAAACATACAACCTAATACCATATTCATGGGTGACTTTAATTACCCCACAATTAACTGGGAATCCTATACGACATCAAATGTACATGCACAGAGATTCCTGGATTTTGTAAACATGAACTCCCTGCACCAGATAGTCAGTACACCAACCAGGGGTGCAACCATACTGGATCATGTCCTCAGTAATATGGGAGACTGCTACATACCCCCTACTGTAATGCCTTCCCTGGTAAGGTCAGACCACAAAATGGTCTCCTTTGAAGTAAAAATAAAACCTGGACCCCTAGCTAAACCGGGAATATTCAGGAACTATTCTAAGGCTAACCTCCTACTTTTAAGTGCTATTAAGTGAGAACCTGGCAAAATTTCAAGCCCCCATAAACACTGAAAACACTTCTGCCTATGCAGAACTATTCACAGAAACCCTGTATAGGCATGTTAATAGCTGCAAACTATGCTCAGAATGTGCCTCTGCTGAGAACTTTATTGGAAAACTGAGACTTTAATGCTGCCACACTGCCCAGAGGTACCATCTTGTTATAAATGCAATTAACATGTTTACAGGGGTCCCTATTAAGTCAGCAAATGCACTAAATTGTGAACGCTGCTTAATCGAACCTACTTACCCGAAATGGCAAAATCACAAAAGCACCGAACAGCAATTTTTTCCCTAGGGAAAATCACTGGGCTGTTTTTGGGACTTTGCCATTTCCTCCACTGTGGTGCGATCTCAGAGTTGGTATATTTAAGTACGGGGGTGTGGGGGGCACAGCCCCCCACTTTATTTTGTGTTTTTTTTTTTTTTTAATGGATCAGCGATTGTTTTCTGTTTAACTTTTTTTGATGTCAGTGGGTCGATTATATAGCATTTGCAGTTTAGAGCATTCGCTTATATAATATAGACCTGTTTACAGTCTGAAAACCTTAAGCAATTGTTTTTTTGATGTTAGCGGGTTGATAATATAGCGTTCGCAGTTTAGTGTGTTCGCTTATATAATATAGACCTGTTTACAGTCTGAAAACATTAAGCAAACAAATACATGAAGGCCAAATTTTGCAAGTTGAGCAATAATATTTTTAAATGCTAAAGTAGGATGGATGGGCATTCAGCTTAATAGAGGAGTAATATGTTCATAACTGATGAAGATGAGTTGTTCAGTACTGAATCTGTTGATGCCTGCATGGTTAAAGTATTATCTCTAGTATTACAAATACTGCTTTGCGAGCAAGGATTGCCATGATTGAAAATTTCATTTTGTCAGATAAATTATGGGCTTAAAGAAAAGACCTGCCCCACACACACATACACACAAATACACACACATGCACACACACACACACACACACACACACACACACACACACACACACACACACACACACACACATTATGTGTGTATGTATGTATGTATATATATATATATATATATATATATATATATATATATATATATATATGTTCATAGGTGTCCCAGAGTGTGGATGTTTTTTTTTTTTTTACCATGTTTGTATTTCATCTGGTGATCTTTCAGACTGCCAGTTATATAGCATGCCATTATGCATGTGTGTGTGCGTGTGTGTGTGTGTGTGTGTGTGTGTGTGTGTGTGTGTGTGTGTGTGTGTGTGTGTGTCTGTCTGTCTGTCTGTTTATCTCTCTGTCTGAGTGTTTCTTTGCTTGTGCATCCTAAGATAGGCTGCTATCTGATCTGGGATATGTTTCTCTTCCTTGAGCTCACTGGATGGCAAAATAAACTGCCAGTCCCATAACCCTGAAATGTATTAAGCTGGTAAATGGAGAAAGAAAGAATGAAATGGTACCTGTAGGATAGCCCTCCCTATCTTAACATATCAAGAAAGGATCCCAAACTTTGAGACATGATTAAGAAATGCCTTCATATTAGTTTCGCCATTTACATACGGTATTAATTATAATACATTTTTCCTTTAGCACTCTTTCAGCATCCCTCACTAAATCTTATAAAACTTAAGGGATGAGCATAGAGTTTGTGTGTAGTTAAAAACAGTTGGTTATCCTGCCATTTAGATGTGTAGTATAATTATAATCATCTGTTGTGTTGCCTGGCAACAGTCTTTGCACAATCACAAATTTTCATTTACTGTCTTTAACATTTTCATCACAATCATGGTGAACCACCCTAATGTCTGCATCTGTGCCACAAGATGACTACAGTGCTCCCATGAGTAATGCCATAGACAGAACATCTTTCATTATTAATATACAGCAGTTGTATACAGTCATACAGTTTGTTAAAATTGCATTTTATGGACACTGCCTGCAGGCAGCCTTAATGGATCCTCTAGCTACTTTTTTGTGTTCCATGTCATATTCAGCTATATTAAACAATGTAAAATATATTGCTCTCAGCAGATGAACTACCTTGGGCAGTATATCTTTATGTGTACATATTGTATGCTAATGAGTCACTGTTTTAAAGTCTATGTATCTATAATAGAGCACATCAATTCTTTTTTTTGCTTAAGCACTTTATTTATGGAGTGACCATGGTATGCATCAGTGTGTTAATATATCTACTTTCACAAATATTTCATATTGCTGATTTTTTGCATCAGACAAGATTTCTAATTTAATTCCCAGTTACCACTCTTGATCTTAACTGCATAGGTGTCTGCATTTGTTTTGTAGTTATTTTAAATGTTTTATATGGACCATTTCTCTTCAAGCCTGAACTGCAAATAAATGCTGCTCTGACAATCATGAGTCACAATCCACAGATGATTAACAATTTCACTATGTATGTATGCATATATGTTTGTGTGTATAGGTAGATAGATAGATAGATAGATAGATAGATAGATAGATAGATAGATAGATAGATAGGTAGATATTTTACTGCAAGAGGTTTATAGTCTGAAACAGAGTTTTAGTTGAATTAAGGAAAGAAAATCAGCAGACACCATTTCTAGGAAAATACGGTTAACTGAAACAAAAGCCTGTCATCTATGAAAATGAAAAAGAGAGCAAAGAACTACAAAAAACACTTAGCCAGGTACAGGAGTAAATCTTATTGTGGTTTAAACAAGGATAGTCTTTATCTGCATACTTATCTAATAGAATGGCCCACATCTTTTAGTCACCAACTTTTCATGCATGAAATGGGAAATAATTCCCCACTCCTGCAGTCCTGAAAAACTGCTCAGTGCATTCATGCTTTGTTCATGTGTTAATCCTTTGTAAGCACACATCATATTCAGGAAATGAAATGCTGACAGTCAGAACTTACAGTTGCTGTTATAATAGTTCAAAAAAAATTACAAAAATTGCCCTTGTGTTAAAATGAGATCTTTATGAAAGTTGAAGCCATTTCTATGTAGAATATGAAAATCTCATATGAGGGGGGTACTTTACATGTATACATTTCCTAAAGTTTTGGAGACTTTCCAACTATAAATCCTAAATTTCTTTTCATGGGTCCTCACATTTTTGTATTCTCCTTAAGTTATTTACACCCGATTTTGGATTTGATAGAGTACTTTCTTTTTCCTGGGCGAGTATCATTTATTTGAAAATGTCGTAACCTAATAAATGACTTACACTGGCTTAATGCATAGCTTTTTACTGTACTTATTTTAAATAAAGTAAACACATTTATTACTACTAAGAGTTAAAGCTGAAACACAAATATTCAGGAGCACAATGATTCAGGACTTTTTAAAACTTTGTTTTGCATATCAGTTTGGACCAAAACACTTGTCAGCAATATATATATATATATATATATATATATATATATATATATATATATATATATATGTGTGTGTGTGTGTGTGTGTGTGTGTGTGTTTGTGTGTGTATATCTATATCTATCTATCTATCTATCTATATCTATATATATATATATATATATATATCTGTGCGTGTGTGTGTGTGTATATATATATATATATATATATTTTTTTTTTTTTTTTAATTAAACATTCACATCCCTCGGACCATGTGATTTCATTAGACACAAAATGTAATCTAATCTTACTCAATCACTAAATCACTACAAAAACTGCTAAGTCATATGAGATTGCTGCCTGTCACTTGCTGCTTCTATCAATGAGTTACTCGTGCCAAAGTAGTTTGGATGAAGCACAGAATAAATTTTATATTTTCATGTACAGCTCATCTTCTGTTACCAGAAAGCTACAAGGTTTATAAACTGCTGTTGAGAACTATCAGAAACAGTTGCACTTCTTGAGAGACAATTACCCATTTTAACTGCCTATCTACAAGGTTGTTTCTGCTTATCCATTGAAAAGAAAATGAATGCAGACAGTAGTGTTTCAGTGGTAATCTGTAGCCATTCCCTTTCACACAGTGGGCAGCTAGGATAAAATGCTTTGCTACATCTCTAGTAACAGTGTACTGTGCTTAATCAGGAAAGGAAATGAAGTACATTTTTCAAGTTGTTTCATAAGTTTTCAGGGGAACAATAACAACGTCAACAAATGTATTGAAAAATGCAGCATTTTCAAAAATGATACACTACTCTGTTCTGCTCTGCTAGCATTTGAAAAAAAGAAGGATGTTTTGTGGTATATATCTATTTTTTTAGTAAAAGATATTTGGAATAAATTTATGTGAGATGACTGCCCTTTGTAAGCTCCAATCTGTTTTGTGAAATGTTTCAAGAATAGAAAACACTCATCCTTGTTTAAATGTCACCTTGGAGTAGATTATATTCCGTTAGATCTGCCATAGGTATTAACCTTATCCCCAGAGGGGGAAATAAATTGATAATCCATCCTCAGCTAAGGTATTTCTTTATTTCATCAGGTCTTATTTCATTAATTAGTAGTGGATGATTTTTACAGCTGCACTCATCCTTTATTTAGGTAAAATACAAAACTGACAAACATATTGATTCTTGGCTGGAGCGCCTTCTGTGTGGAGTCTGCATGTCCTCCCAGCGGTCAAGTGGCATTCGAAAGACATGCGTGAATGGACATGCCTTCGTTGAAGGTTGGGCATCGGGCTGGCACCTCGACACCATAAAAATCGACTGCCAATCATTAGCGGACTGGAGTTCTGCTGTGGTGACCCCTAACCGGGAAAAGCCGAAAGAAAAACTAACAAAACTGACAAACATTGATGAATGAATGGTCCCTTACATGTAGTCTTTTGTGGGTTTCTCTGTATTCTGTCTTACTTAGTCATTGCATGGTATAATTTCGTAAGTTCTGAAAGCAGGATTATTTGGGTTAGCCACAATGTTTGTCACCTGCTGTAGCTGCTGTTCCTGTTGTAACATGATATAGCCTGTCTACTGCCTTGTACAATATGTCCTTCTTATCTGTCAACCAATCTTTGAAACATTTGCCTTGTTGAAAGTTGCAGTGGCATTCAGCTGAATGATATTCCCTGCCAACCGCTACAACTTCCAGCATATTCTGTGTGAACCCAGGCAAATCCAGGTGTGCTCAGAGATCCAATACCTCCAGCAAGTTCTGCATATGCTTCTGACCTTTCTCTTAGTGGACTGGGTTACACACACCTACAGTTGAAGGAGTCATCTACAGAGGGTCGCTAAACCACCTGAATTGGAATAAATCAGCACATTGCATTAGTGTCTGTGGTGTGAAGCTTTCCCAGGCTACAAAACTCTGTATTTCATAATGGAGATTATGCCTGCCTACCCTGTGAAGGAACTTCATTCTGTCACTTGTATCTGTGATATTACTGCCTTGGCCAGTAGGCAGAGCTCATAGCCATAGACAAGGATGGGGATGTAGATCAAGCATTAAACTGAAAGCTTCATCTTATGACTCAGATCTTGTTTCACCTCCTCATTCTGGTACAATTCTTGCATTATGCCTGCTGTAGCATCCATCTGCTGGTCATTCTCTTAATCCTGTCTGCCTTCAGTCATGAGCAAAATCACAAGAAATGTAACTCTTGTTCAGAGCTAGCCACTTTCTGCATACCTACAAGGGACAATATGCTTTTTTTTCTGACAGAGGACCATGACCTCTGATTTGCAAGTGCTGATAATTTTCAACCTAATTGCTGCATGCTCAGCCACAAATGTCTTTGTTGTCCACTGAAGATCACTTTCACTTGAGACTAATAGGATAATGTCTTATGCTAAAAAAATTTGCCATCCCTAGGACCCCAGAAAGAATATTATCCAGTCCTCAATTGAATCATGATGTCATGTCCTTGAAACACATATAGTAATACTTGCAAACTCCCCTGATCTCTTCAGTCTGTAAAAGGAAACATATTTAGTCCATCTTGCCATGGCTGAGGTAGAATTTGCATGGGTTCTCCTGAATCAAAGGCTTAATTATCAGATAATGTCTTCTCTCCAGCAAACTAGCATACCCTTTTCCAGAAAGGCTGAGATGGGTGATCTCTCTATAGCTAAAACAAACCTTCATGGTACCACTATTCCTATTTGTCAGAACAGATGTAGTGCCCCAGCCTTTCTTAACAGTAAACTCATTTGGAATACATTTCAGTGTCACTATGAACATATGTCATCTGTTTCTCATGGTCCAAATTCCACAGAAACTACCATGTCTTCTTCCATAAGTGACTCTTTTGTTTGCATCTTTGTTCTTCATTCCACTCAAATTTCATTTGTTTTACCAGCTATATCCAAAAGTGCCTGAGTTCTACTTAAAATGCACCAACTCACTCATCATTCATTGAATCATTAATTCATTCTCCAATACCCAGTTTATTAAGTTCAAGGTTACATGGGAACTAAAGCTTGTCTTGGCACTCAGTTTGGCAAAGTGAAAAACTAATCCCAGATGTGGTGTTAGTGCATCACATAGCATTACACACACACACACACACACACACACACACACACACACACACACACACACACACACACACACACACACACAAAACAGTTCAGAAGTACCACATCTCCTACAGCATGTCTTTAGGAAGAGCACAGAGCACCCTGTAAAATCTCACACACAAACATAATGAGGACATGCAGACTCTCCAGAATGGCTTTATAAATGTGAACTGGACTGGAGAACCAAGTGTTGTAAAAAGCCACTGCTAATTACTACATCTCTGCCCTGTCCTTAGTTTACCAGCTATTTAACAGTGCATGCGTGTATATAATGCAAATCCCTAGAAAATGTCAGTTTATATGTCAATTGCATATGGGCTTTGAGTATCACTTCATTGTGGAACACTTTTATTTATTTATTTATTTATGCATGTATGTACTTGTTAATTTGTTCATTCATTCCTTACTAGCAGATTTCCTTTCTATATATTCAGTTTTGTGCCTCTTTTTGTAAGTACATTTTGGAATCTCACAGACTTTAGATCTGATTTTTTTTTACTTTCACTTTTTTTTTTTTACCAAAATGTCTCTTCAAATGGCATGCACCCTTTTATATGTAAATACTTCTAGAAACACAGGTCAAAGTATGCTTCAGTACCCTTGCATCCCTGAACTATAGAAATGAGCATTAAATAAATAAATGAATGAATGAACAGATACCTTTCCAGAGGGCACAATGCTGACAAACAACCGGTGCTAGAGCCATGCACTAAAGCTCAGTCTGAAAAAGTGTATAATAGTACTCTTTGAAAGATGTCCATCCCTGGAAATTACTACATTGATAATATACTCCTAATAATAGAGCCAGTGATCAGAAATCAAGTTTCAGATAAAAAAAAAAAAAAATATATATATATATATATATATATATACATACATATATATATATATATATATATATATATATATATATATATATATATATACACACATATTATATATATATATATATATATATATATATATATATATATATATATATATATATATATATATATATATATATATATATATATTTACTTTTAAACTGTAACAAACTGCTTGCTACAATGTAGTCTGTCACAAAATGTTTGAATTTTACACATCTGTGTGACAATCTTTGCCTGGCATACAAGGATGCAAATGATTATGTCTTTCCTGATCTTTCATACATATAAAACTAGAAAGATCTCACAATACCCAGTCTAGGAACCTAAGCCTGCATTGTAATATAAACAGGACCTGTTATTGGGGTAGGTATTTCTTCCAAAGGATACCTGTCTTTGTACCACATCAAACAGGGAACCTCTTTCACTCTATTTAAATCTAACTTAGGCAAATGGATAGGTAACCATATAGTCACCCTTAGCTTAGTCCTTCAGTGTCTTATGAGCAGGGAAAAAGATATACAACAGTTGAAAGACCCTTAATGGTCTTCTATATAGATTACCAAGTATATACCTATGAACAATAGAGAATGCATATTTTAACCTACCTGTTGTCATTCCTCTAGAGAACCACAATGTGCAGAGATGTTAGCAAGGGAAATAGTTGTATGTGTTTTCATGAAACTGCCCTGGCTTCATCAATACTCCAACCTACCCATCTCCCCCAGAAAATGGAAACCCAGCATTTAGACTGTCATTCTTCCTCACGGTCTAGGTTCTGTAAACATTGGCACTAACTAAGCCCAAGCTGTCCTACCCATGACAACAATGTATGTTACTAAATATTAAACAATGATATCACATATCCTGTGCAAATCTACTGTCCCTCCACCCTCTGGCATATGGAGTACCTTCAGTCTGAGCCATGTTCTACAACATGAAGAATGACATAGCTACCCTCCAATTATTGTCACGTTAGCACCTGTTTGTAAAGTTTTAGAAAAATATATTCAAACCCAAATATTCCATTGTCCATCCCAGCAACATATCCTTTCCAGCAACTGGCATGGATTTAGACAAGGTCATGGAACAAGAATCACAAGTTTCAATAACCGAAATAACTGAAACTTGGTAATGTACTATATGATCTCTTCTTGGACTTCACTAAGGCATTCAGTGCTAATACTTATTTTGAATTCTTACATTCTATGGCTTTTACAATACTACATCAAGTGCTCACCAGCTATCTGGAACATAGGTAACACACTGTGATATAGGCTTATTCCATATCATGTTCTTTAACACTTCCATTGGAGTTCCCCTTAGGATTAGTTCTTGGTCAGCTACTATTCACAATTATTGCAAATGATACCACCAACAATTGTAGTCTCTTCAGCATGTTTGCAACGCTAATCTTTTCTGTTTACCTACAAACACAGATGAGATAAATGTTAATCTTTGGCTTAGCTTCTACAAGATTCAAAAATGTTTTTTCTCATCATTTTGTTCTAAATATTGCCAGAATTAAAGCTATGATATTTACATCCTAACTGCATGCAATACTTTCAAATTCTTCCCTCAAAATTTATGCTGCAAAATGATACGGTATTTTTTTGATCAGCATTTAAATGCCAAGGTTCATGTTATAGCAGCCTCCCAAAAAGAACATCAAAAGACATATCATCTCTGTGGATCCAGTTATTTCCATGTGTATCCACACAAAAAATGCTGCCAAGATGTCTCAGTCCTATTTTAATCAAACCAAAATGGAAACAGTTAAGTGCTTTTGTTCATAATATGTATAACTTCATCAGAACAGTCCACATGCTGGAGATTATTTACTAGATTTGCCACAAGATGTTAAATCCTAGATACCTTATATCGTCAGCTTTCTTATCTTGAACAATTCTGTAACATAGCTGCTTTGTTTGCTACTGACCCTGATTCTAAAACTTATATGATTCAGTAACTCTGGCTGATATCACTACTTTGGGTCTAATTTTCTAATTTTCTCAGTGCCTAAACATGGTCTAGTAAAGGCTAACTCATTATACGGTATGTTTCCACAGGAAATACCCCTAATGTCTTTGCTTATTAGGTGGCATATTATATCTCATACTCTATGATCTGCAAAAAAAAAAAAATTATTTGCATCACATTCTCATCGCAACTTCTCTCACAACTACATGTATTTTTCTACTGTCCCCAAATTCTGGAATTACCATCTGCAGTCATAACATTAGATCCTTTGAAGATCTCTTTCAGAAAGGCCCTCTTTGGCCATGTCTTTTCTAATTGGTCCTGCTGTAGCAGTCCAGGTATCTCTTGAAATTAAGTTAGTCTATTGGAATACTTACCCAGGTTTAGACAATGTGTCTTTCCTCTTGTTCATTTTAATTACTAATTTCTATTCTTCTCTTATTTATACAAGTATCCCTGATGCTTCCTGCTCATGGTGTTTTTAGTCAAATCTTAACCTTCATATGGTATTGCTGTTTTTATGTTATTTAGGACCTATTTAACACCTGTTATCATTGATATATATTTTCTATTGCCATCTGCATTTTTAAATAAAAAATGAATCCATATGATTTTTAAGAGCTTCTCTTCTTGAGCATATAATAAAAATGTGTTCTGTCACATTAGAATTTCCAATACAAAAAATAAAGGATTACATAAAAATAGTAAAATACTCAATTGTGTGCAGTCATTCAGATGTTGTTGAACAGTCAAATATAACCAGTAACTTCCACAATAATTTATAAACCGTTGGCTCAATGGCCTTTTTCAACTTTTTGAAATCCCATGTTAACATTGCAACATTATTAACAATAATTTATTGATCCTTCCCAGCAATGAAGATGACTTTCAAACTGGACTAGCTACATCTGCAGAAAGTGAAAGAAGTCAGGGTCTCCCGTTCATCCTCTAGAAGACTGACACACTCTGTCCACTGGTTTATGCTCCTGCATATGCCTCAGTACATTTCATCAGCATGGGACAGAACCAGGAGACATTGGAACACCTCCCCTACTGTCATGGATAATTTTCCAAAGTGGCAAACATAGACAGTGTGATCTGGCCGAGGATATGGAATAAATGTGCACTAATGGGTCTGTAGTTTCCAGAATCTGTTAAAGGTCCTCCCTTATGAAAAAAGATGACTATTACAGTCTTCCATTCATGTGACACAAAGCCTGTTTTAAGACTATAGTTAAATAATGACTCCAGAGGTCTTGATAAGTTGTATTTTAGACTATTCTGGAGGCATCCTGGGATGTTATTGGAGCCCACTGATTCTGTGTTCTTGTCTTTAATCAGTGCAGCCAGCACATGCTCTCTAGTTATAGTTGGAAGGGTTATGTTTGAAGGTATTATTGGGTGGTGGTTGGGGTGAGTGGTGGGTAAAGTTGGAACTGAATTTGTCTGCCAGCAGGTTTGCTATATCACCAGACTTGGTGGCACCATTAACTACCAGTTCAGCACATTGCTTTGTGATGCCCTTGAGGTTTCTGACATAGCTGTAGAGGGCCTTTTGGTTTCTTTCACCTGGGAGATATCTTAACCTGAGGGTTGGCTTTGCTTGGATTTCCAGCAAAGTCATGACCACAGATTCCATAGTAGTCAATGAAATGCTACAAAGACATGCTGAAGATATAACTCAAGAAATAGAATACATACTCCATTGTCTTAAGACACTGCTTATTGAATTTCTGTACACTTCGGCCTCCTCAGAAAAGTATTGTCTTTAGAAATTAAATGTGAGAGAAAATGAAGAAAACTGAAAAGAGCCTCAACCAGTTGGCTACACGTTCACAGGGAAGTATCTGTATTTTTTTTTTTTTTTTTTTTTTGTGGATCCAAGGTAGAGACATCCAATGCCTTTCGGTTAAATGTGGTAGATAGAGCTCATCTCTTCCATCAAACAGTGCAACTGAATGTGCCAATGAACTCTGCATCATCCATATCAGATATGTAGCATATTAATGGTTCACCGACTAACTGACTACATTATATTCAGTAGTGGAGGAAGAATGTAAAATTCTTTTACACAGGGGAGAATATCATGTAGAAGTACTGAAAGCAACAAGGCCTATAAACCAGTCACTGATATTTCCATAGGTAATTATTTTGAGACAAACAACTGGTGACTTTCTTCCTTAAAAATATATCATTTTCTGGAAGAGTGATGTGATGTGTTGTTTAAATGCTAGTGATTCAGTGTTTCTTTCTAACCTGTACACTGTGTTCAATACCTTTCAGCCTGCATCAACCAACTTAAAAAATAAATGTTACCTGTTTTTCAAAGGCCATATAAGTGAGTATGAAAATGTACAGATCCCATTTCTCAACAAAAACACATACAGAAGAGATAAAAAAATAAATTAAACCAAAATGTAGATCACTGGTAACAATAAACAGAATGTAAACATGAACTTGTACAATTCTTCTGCTTCTGAATTTAATAGTAAAACATTTAGAAATATACAATTTGGAGTCATTCATTTTTTGTAGGCAGGAAATCCATAGAAAGGTAAAACAATGGCATTGCATCTTTGCCAAAATACATAAAACATCTTAAAAAGTTTATTATGAATATTATGAAGGAAAGAAGGAAATGATTGTGGGTGCTGATAATTTTAAGGGTTTAACAGAATTAACTTACTCCAGATGGACAATATTAGAAGAGATGCACTAAAGAAGTGGCTATAACTTCTGAACTGTAAACTGAAGCCTTTGTGGTAATATGGGGATTTTTCCACAGAAAGGGTTACATCTGCACGATAAACGTCTCCTTAGGCTGCAATGAAATTAAAAGTAGCATGAGTCAGTAATGCATAAAACAGATATAAAAACAAAATCAAGCTGATGCATTGAGGAAATGGGATACTGTGAGCGAGAACCCTTCCATTGTCAGTTGGGTAGATTAAATCACAAGCTATGAATGGCATCTTCGTTTTATTAATAATACTAATTAAGTCCTTTTGTGAGTTCTGCATATACCATCCCTTTTGTGACTGTCACAAATGGCTACAGTAATATACTTCTTAGAATTTAATTTATTTCTCAAATGCAACAATAACAAACATGTTATGATTCACACGTTAAGCTTTCCTCTGCCTTTTGTATGAACTAAACTCGAAGTTTCCATTTACGTCATTTGATTGCTTCTGCTAGGCTGATGCTCTGCTCATTTTAGATTTACCTTGCAATTGAATACTTTAATTACTTGCACTACAAGTCCCTGTGTGGCCTTTGGATGTACTTCCCCTATATGGGTGCACTGAAAATGATTTTAATGTGAATTATTTGATTGAGATCATGACCAATAACAAAACTTTTAATTGAAAATTTAAAACTTGCTCCAAGGTTGTACATCTTCAGAGATTGTTATACTAGTCTAGTGAACGTAGAGATGAAACCCTATGAATGGGTATAGGGGTAACAGATCCCCAGTTCATCTATCATTGCAGTTTTGTGTTGTTTGTTTTACATTTTTGATTACATTGTAACTGGATACAAACTTGATTACATAAACAATATCCCCTTGTAATTCTGTAAAGTTCTCACTACTATGGCAATGGAAGTCATGATTAAAATTTTTTTGCTAATATTCTTTGATACCAGAGCTGCAAGACTGTATTCTGCTCTGGGATTGAAATGCAGTCTGTAGTTCAAATTATGCCATATGTACATTCTGACCAATGGATAAAAAATGTGTATGTTTTTATGTATGCATTTGAGGTACTCCTCAGTATGGAGAAAATCGATATATGTGCAGTAACAGAAACCTGGTTTAAGGCTCCAGAGATCACCACAGCACTACCAGACAAAAACTCATACCATACATTTTGGCCACAGATCCTGGACTGAAATACAAAAGGTGGGGTGTATCCATATTCATCAAGGATGCCCACACCTCCAGGTTAGTGGCACAGCACGATGCTTCAGAGATCATCCACATGCAACTAACAATGGGAAAACAGAAATTCAAATTGTAGCTTGCTACAGATCACCCACCATGTCACAGGACCCCCATTCTGCATTTCTGGGAACACTGGGAAATATAAAGGTCCTACCAAACACCCTAATATTGGGTGATTTCAATCACCCAAACATTAACTGGGAGAACTACTCAAGTACTAACTCCCTTGCCCAAATTTCCTAGAATTTATAAACTCAATCACCCTAGATCAACTGGTTAACACTCCTACCAGAGGTGACAACATATTGGACCTGGTCATCACCAACATGGGTGACCGGTGGTCCACACCGGAGTTCAACCCCTCGCTGGTTAGATCTGACCATAAACAAATCACTCTGGATATCCACATTCCACCCCCACCCCCGGACAAGGAAATCACCGTGAAAAACTTTTCAAAAGCAAACTTCACGTTACTTAAGACTGAGTTGAACTTCTTTGAGACAGTTACCAAGGCTATAGATGAGGGAAAGGTGGTACACGCAGCCTACCTAGGCCTCGCAAAGGCGTTCAACACCATTCCCCATTCTGGTATTATAGACAAGCTCACCAGCCTGAACATAAACCCCTATGTCACGAGATGGCTGCCATCTGGCTCATGGACAGAACCAACATGGTGAGAGTTGCGGGAGCCAGGTCCAACTCTAAAGCAGTTACACGTGTTGTTCCCAAGGGCTCAGTCCTAGGAACCCTCCTGTTTGGCATATACTTCTCAGACATACAGGCAAGGTCAGGAGGATTATGGCTGACCAAGTTTGCAGATGACTGCAAACTAGGGGCTATAATTGACTGTCTGGCTGACACAGACATCCTCCAAAAGGGTCTCACTGAGATGGATACCTGGTGTCAAAATCATGGCCTCAAGCTAAATGCCAAAAAGTGCATAGTCATCCCCTTTGGAAAAAACAAAGTACCCACAAACTAAATACGGAAGATGTTCATAGGTTCTTAGGTTCATAGGTAGATATTAGGCTATCTGCCCTAGGGCATTTATAAGCCTAGCCAGAGTGTATTTGGCTTCTGCCTCCCTATTAGATTAGCCTACTGTGCCTCTGTAAAGTAGATCACAGAAGGTACCCTTTTAAGATTAGTTTACTGTGCCTCTGTCTAGCAGGGACACAGAAGAGATCCCAGGGGTGAATTTGCGATTTCCCATCCATGCGTCCAGATTTCGCTTGAAGAGGGTTAGCGAGGGGCTATGTCTAACATGAATTGGGAGTCTATTCCAGGGTGAGGGGAGCCTCTGGGAAATGAATCTGTCCCTTCAGCATGTCCTATTTATTTTTGTGTTGAGGTTTAGGTCCCTGGAGAGTGTAGCTCTAAAGGACTTGGTTTTTTGAGGTGGAGCATGTCCATTAATTCTGGGTTTGACATGGCTTTGTACATCAGGCATAGATCGCCTATGAGTAGGCAGTAAGCAACTGAGTAGAGCTGGAGTTTCTTTAGTCGAGCTGCTTAGGACAACTGTTTGTAGCCCATGATCCTCTTGGTGAGCTACTTTTGGGGTCTCTTCAGTTGCTGCAGGTGTCGGGTAAGGTACATCCCAAAAGGGGCATTGTATTCAATTATGGGCCTGATGAGTGATGAGTAGAGGGGCACAATGACCTCTCTTGATCTAGATGCGAATCCTTTCGTGATAAGGTGGGCTATATAGAAGGTCTTTCTAACCACTTTGGTAACGTGATTATCAAAGGAGAGATTACTATCTACGTTGGTCCCCAAATCTCTAATTACTTCTTCTGTACTTAATGGATTACCACTTATGTGGTAATTTGTGGACACCTTGATTTTCCCAAAGGGGATGACTATGTACTTTTTAGCATTTAGCTTGAGGCCGTGGCTCTGGCACCAAGCATCCATCTCTGTGAGACCCTTTTGGAGGAAGCTTGTGTCAGCTGGAGATTCGATTATGGCCCCCAGTTTGCAGTCATCTGCAAACTTTGTCAGCCATAATCCCCCTGTGTTAGCCTGAACCTCAGAGAAGTATATACCGAACAAGAGAGGTCCCAGAACTGAGCCCTGTGTGACGCCATTTGTAACTGGTTTGGATTCGGACATGGCACCTGCGATTCTGACCATGTGGGTTCTATCTCTGAGCCAGTTTGCAACCCATCTTGTGATATAGATATTTAAGCTGGTAAGCTTATTTATGATGCCCTAGTGGGGTATTGTGTCGAAGGCTTTTGCAAGGTCCAGGTAGGCTGTGTGGACTACCTTGCCCTCATCTATGGTTTTGGTAACTGTTTCAAAGAAATCAATTAGGTTTAAGAGGCAAGATCTGCCCTTAACAAAGCCGAATTGGGTAGGGTCCAGTGTCTGGAAGCTCCCAATGTCTTTGTTTATGAGTTCCATGATAATATGCTCCATAGCTTTACAGACCAGACTAGTCAGACTTATGGGGCGATAGTTTCCAGGGTCTGTTGTGGCACCACCTTTGTGGAGTGGGACCACTGTAGCTGTACGCCATTCTTTGGGTACATATCCTGTAGTAAGGCTAAGTTTGAACAGTGACTTAATGTGAGGGTTCAGTTCTTCTTGGAGCTCGTGTCAGACACAGCCTGGGACACCGTCCGGTCCCATAGATACTGTGTTTTTTGCTTTGGAGAAGGCAGCTTTCAACTGTGCATCTGTGATGTCAGGGAGGCTACATTCAGTTGGGATGTAATAAGGAATCTGGGGACCCAAGTAGATAGTAATCTCTCCTTTGATAATTACATTGCCAAAGTGGTTAGTAAATCCTTCTATGTGGCCCACCTAATCACAAAAGCATTCACATCAGATCAAAAGAGGTCATTGTGCCCCACTACTCTTCACTCATCAGACCCATCATAGAGTACAATGCCCCATTTGGGATGTACCTTACAAGACACCTGCAACAGCTGGAAAGACCACAGAAGTACCTCACCAAGAGGATCATTGGCCACAAACAGATTTCCAATGCAGCTCGACTAAAGAAATTCCAGCTGTACTCGGTTGCATACCGCCTACTCAGAGGTGATCTATGCCTGACATATAAGGCCATGTCCAACCCAGAATTGAGGGACATGCTCCACCTAAAGAAAACCATATCCCCTCGAGTCACACGCTCTAGGGATGTAAACCTCACCACAACAATAAATAGGACGTGCTGGAGGGATAGATTCCTGCCCCACAGACTTTCCATACTTTGGAACAAGATTTAAATCTACATTAGGCAGAGCTCCTCACTAACACTCTTCAAGAGAAACCTTGACAAGTGGATGGGAAAGAGAAAGTTTACCCTGGGGATCACTTCAGTGGGTCTGCTGGACAGTGGCACAGGGAACTAATCTAAGGGGGCGGCGAAAGCCAACACATTCTGGCTAGGCTTACAAATGCCTTTGAGCAGATAGCCTAGTACCTACCTATGAACCTATGAATATATATATATATATATATATATATATATATATATATATATATATATATATATATATATATATATTTATATATATATATATATATATGGGTCTCCTTCTAATAATTGAAAGATCACTTACATGAAGATGACTTTACCGAGAAGACAATACTGAACTGTTAGTTTACCGAACAATCACACTACTGAATTTTTTAACAGGCTAAGTATGCTCTTGAAAGATACCACGAAATAAGCAGTCAGAGGGTGGAACAACAAAAGCAATTTTAATCCATCATTTCTGTCCTGGTACCTCGGCAGTTAGCCTTCAGTGGAACACATTTAGACACTTTCACATACTCTTTTTATACATACATCAATTAAGCAATGAATCAATAAATGAATCAATGCAACAGTTCATCAAACATTTTTAACCCTATCCACAGACACATTTGAATCTTTTTTGGAAGTCGATGCTAGCACTGAGGAAACTTATGGGCAGGGTTATGGTCACATTGATGTCCCTTATTTTCCGGGTGACAGTAATTTTATTCCTCCTAAAAAATCACAGGCCATAAATGCTTTTGAACATGTTATGCTTTCTAAACTTGAACAGGCTTACAAGTCATTTTGTATGAATGAAAAGGTTTTTAACCTGAG
>NC_056732.1:589255465-589270465 GCF_019279795.1 Protopterus annectens
TAGTTATCCTTTCCTCTCTTCTATGAGATGACCTCTCTGGTGTTAGTGGTGAGGATTGAGGCTCCTTGATTGCTGGCCCAGGGCACGGTCATCACAAACATACATCTATATATATATATATATATATATATATATATATATATATATATATGTGTATATTTTACACATTGGGTGTGGTTGTTTCAGTCACCTTGTTTCATTCGAGTTTTTGGAAAGTTGAACATGTAGTCTTAACCATATGATGTTCAAATTTCTAAAAACTTGACAATGTGACATAAGTCCATAAATATATAAACTGTTTGTGTGGTCTGCATTGCTCTGAATATCGCTCATCTCTGACTGCATTTAATTTTGATTTGAAGATCTTTATTTAAGGTTTGATCAATTCTGTTTTGTATCTTATTCTAGTATTACATTTGTTTTGTTTTAAGTTTTCTGTTCTGTTGGACTTTTAAGACTTCTTGGCTAGGGTCAGCTAAAAAATGTTTCCAAAGAATTCCTTTTCAAAGTGTGGATAGCATCAGTTAATTAGTGGGGGGAGCTGAGAAACAGCATTGTTTTTTTACTTACAAATATCTGTATTTAGTTGAAGTGTTTGTGTGGCCTGCATTGCTCTGAATATCACTCATCTCTGACTGCATTCTTTAACTCCCACCCACCCAGTCCTTGTTGTGTTCTTAAATTTGGTGCTTTTAAGTTGCCCATCGCTTCTATAAATCTCATTTTGGACACTCTTCCCAGTCCCATCTCATCAGCACATTATACTGAGTAGAGAGAGAGAGATCATTTGGAAAGGCCCACCTCCTTAGTTTCTCAGCTTTGAATTATCTTGTTTCATTTCTTACCACTTAACCTAAAAATACACTTTATTCATCTGCTTTTACTGTATTTGTGTTGCTTCCTACTTTATTACTTTATTTTGCTTTAGCTGCTTGTCTTAAAAGTACACAATTGCATTTATTCTGCTGCATTTATTACCACTAGTTAGTAGCCTGATTGAATTCTAACTGTTATTCTAAGCCTTTTGATTTAAGCACTTGGGCTTCAGGAAAGCTATTTTACATTAAGAAGGTTTGTTGCCTACATTCTTGTGGGAGGAGAGGCTAGATTCTGCCCTTCTGAGTTAGGAATTGCTGGTTGAAGGCTTATTGTGCCTGCTTATTTGAACTGTTTCTTCCTGAAATTGGTGAGTCTTGTGTGCTGTAGCATAGGAATCTAGTTCTGTTTGTATAAGTTGAGCACAAATTCAGGTCATCTTTTCTTTGGAGAAAGTTTCCCTGCACCATAGTGGCAGGAGTGTGCAGTTAGAACATATCTGATTGAAGACTGCTGGAATAGGGTTCAGTTTTGAGCTTTTTTATTGGTTAATTGGTTAATTTGTTTAAATGAGTTTGCTCTTGTTTGCTACTGTTATATTTAAGTGTGTATCTGTTAGCCTGTGTTGGATCAACCTAAGAAGAGTTTAAATATCTTTAGCATAGTCTGGTTACAGGTTTTGCTGTATCCAGATCTGTTTATGTGATTCCTGTATTTCCTGATAATCCATCTTGTGTTCATCGGGGCCTGCCTGCACTTAGTGGGAGTAAGTGAATTGGTTGGAACCGTTCTGGCATAGGGTGTTGAGATAAGATCTTAGGGACAAGGGCTGACTGGTCAATCCCAGTGTTTCTATTTTGCTTCTGTTTTTATGGTATTTAAACTCAGCATTTGCATGGGTTTGTGCTTGTGTGCCCATCGTGCACCGCCACTGCACTGTTTTAACCCATTGCAAGGTATCTCAGTTGCATTTTGTTCCCTTACCAGTACTCCTCTGTAAATGAGGCCCTCATCTGCAACTACTGTATTGATTTTATCCAGCCCTACTCACACCTATAGGTACTATCCTCAGATAGTACCCACTCTACTATCCCTGACCTCTCTTCCACAGATTCTGATAACCATGGATGCACAGTTTCCTATAGTTTCTCCTGCTAGTCTGGTTGACATGGCATCCTGAGACAGTGTAGCAACTGCCTTATGTACACAGACAACCCTCTACTACTACCACCTGGGAACACAATATGTGAGAGATGTAATTACATTAAGAACCTATAATCCTTGCTGTTTCGGTCACTTGCCAGCACATATGTCACTGGGAAGGTTGTCTGCACAAACACAAAGAACACCACACCTCTAACACCACCCACATCTGTACAACACACTCCTACATATGCAGCAGTTCTCATCAAAAGCATACCTAAACAAAAGAGACCTCCAAAGCAAAAACAAACATGCACATCACAACCTACAGCACCAAGCATCACACATAGTCTGTGTCTCACAGCCTCTAAGACCCAGCCACAAACCTAATACACTAGTCATAAGAGACTATTGTGAGACGCACAAGTGCACTCCTCACCAGTCTAGGCAAGGAGAAAGTCACAGTAAGTTGCTTTTCAGGTGCTAGAATCTACCATATCATGCATGCACTCAAGTTTGTTAACAACAGATACTGTTATGACTTTGTCATAGTTCATGTTGGTGTGAATGACTTGAGATGTACCTCTCTGGACTATATGAAAAGAGACATGATTGAGTTTGCTGAATATGTGTCCCAGGCAGGTATGTCACTAGCCTTAAGCAGCATCCTACCATCACCCAGAATGATGCCTCAGGAAGAACAGAAAATGATTGACTTTAGCAATTGGCTTAATTTTTTGTGTCTTTCCAAGGGGATCCAGTACCTGACAGCCTGGGAGGACATAATTGACAGATCATGATGCTTTTCCAGAGATGACCTTCATCTGACTCCCCTGGGTTCCAGGCTTCTGGCAATGGCTCTTGCCTCTCCCATAGTGCCTTTTTTAGGCCAAGTCATGAGCACAAAATTATCATAATGAAAAAGTCTTCTATTTTATTTGTTTTGCAGTTTGTTTACCGGGATAGTCCATAGGGCCAAGAAGAGCCCGTTTTCCATGGAGTCCCAGGGAGAAAAACTCCATGAACAGCAATAAAATATGAAGACAGTGCATTTACATTTATGTAATACTATTGAAGAACAATGGTATTACATAACATGATAACAAATTTATGATTGCAGTGAAAATTCAGTTAAAAAATTACAAACACACACAGACACACACACACACACACACACACACACACACACACACACACACACACACACACACACACACACACACGCACACACATAAACACATAAATAGGTAAATTAAAATAAGAAAAAGCCATTGGTGCATATTCCTGTTAAGTTTGCTAGAATGTTAAATAACACAGGGTAGGCATTACAGTTTTACATGAAATCTTAGTAGAGTTAAAGTAGGATGGGGGATAAGCGGTGTTAATTGGTGAATATAAGAAGGGTGGGACAATAAGAAAAAGAAAGAGAAAAAATAGAGCAAGAGTAGGGGAAAATGACAGAAATGAAGATGATAGTAGTCAGAGAAGCTCAGTATGATAAAGAGAAGAGAGAAGTAAAGGAGTGTGAGAAGTTAGGGGAAAAAAGAGGTGAGTCATGTGGGGTGAGAGCAGGAACATTCCCAGAGGGCTTTGAAATGGGAATGAAGCAGGGTCTTAAAGGTAGAGTAGTTGTCTGTAATATGAATAAGAGGTGGCAGGAAGTTCCAGAGGTGAGCTAGGGAAAATGATAGTAGGTGTTTGCCTGGAGGACGAGCAGGCTTGTGCAGTTCAAGCAAATTCTGGTTATTGGACTTTATAACTCCGTTGGGTGGGTACATTTTGAAGGAGGAGGCAAGGGAGGGGCAGCGGGTGGGATTAAAGATGAGTTTATAGGCATGAGTAAGTTGAATATAGGTAAGATGGTTGGGAAGTTCGAGCCAATTTAGTTTGTGAATGGTATTGCAGTGGTGGGAGGAGGATTGCCAGTAGCAAACTTAGAAATTTTGTTATAACAGCAGGATAGCTTTGTTTTTAGAGAAGATTGAAGGTTGGTAAGAAGTGGGGCACCATATAGGAAAGAAGGAATGAGGAAAGTGTTGGAAAGTACAAGTTTAATAGTGGGAGTGATAAAGCGGTTATGAAGGAAGAGCATGCCTAGTTTCTGGTGGGTTTTCTTTATATTAGTTAGTAGGGGGTATCAAATTTTAACTGTTCATCAATGAGGACTCCTAGAAGCTTTGCATGGGAGGCTACTTCGAGAGAGGCATTGTTTTGGCTAGTAATGGAGAATGAGTTCTTGTCTATAATGGTACTTTTTGAAGGGGAAAATAACATAATTTTAGTTTTCGATGTGTTGAGTGATAGGTGGTTGTCTGTCATCCAACGTTCGGTATAAGAGAAAGCATCCTGAGTTATCTTTAAAAGAGTGGAGGTGGAAGTGGTGGAGCAGATGGTTGTAGAGTCATCTGTGTATTGAATCAGTTTAGCACAAGGAATGTTCTGGTGGAAGTCATTTATGAAAATGTTGAACATTTGGGGACCCAATATGGAACCCTGAGGTACACCTGTAGCTGTATTAAGGAAGGAGGAGGTGGCTTTTTTCCATTTGGCAGCTTGTTGTCTGTCAGAGAGGTAACTAGAAAACCAGTTGACAGAAGAGTGGGATAGGTTTAGATAAGAGAGTTTAGACAGGAGAAGGTTATGGGAGATAATGTCAAAGGCCTTGGATAAGTCCAGAAGCAGGGTGGACACTACACAGTCGGAATCCTGGGCTTTGTTGACAGTTTCAAGGAAGGGGAGAGGAGAGCAGTTGTGGTACTGTGGCCAGGACTAAAACCATGTTGTGTGGGGGTAAGTACGTGTCTGTCTGTGAGGTAGGGTAGAAGTTGAAGGTGGATATACTTTTCTAGAACGTTTGAAATAGGGGATAAGATAGCGATTGGCCAGAAATTGGGAATGTTGTTGCTATAACCTCCTTTGTGAAGGGGAATGATATAGGCCTTTTTCCAAAGTATGGGGTACATAGTTTTCTTGGATTTAGCGGTTTATTAGAATGGAGATGGGAAAGGCGATGGCATCAGCAGCAATTTTGAGGAAGTAGGAAGGAAGGTCATCAGGGGCATTTGAGCATGGTTTCGGTTTCTGAAATAGGTTTTTTATGGTGGAGATAGGAATGGGTTTGATAGTAAAGGAAGTTTATTTATTATTTATTTATTTACATTTGTTGACCAGGAAAATCCGACTGGACACAGGTCCTTTTTCAGTGGAGGCCCAGGGAGAAAAGCTCCACAATAAAAACAACAATTAAAAACAACAACATATCACAAGTTACAAGAAGTATAGGTAGGTTTTGTTTAACAATAGTAGTAAACAGTTATAGTTCAAAATGAAATTAAGTATTTAGTTAAATGGTACAAGACATAAATCATTAGTGCCATAAAGACAAGCAAGTATTTTAATAGGTGAGCTAGCAGCTATTACCCTTGAATAACAGTGGCTAAGATTACAGCTGCGATATAGGTTTACAAGCAATGTATATGGCTGCAATCCGAGATAGTTAAGAGGGATGAAAGAAAGGGATTAGAGAGTTTGGGGTAGAGATGTTAGAGAGGTTTGTTACAGGGGCATGCCCAGTGCTCTTTTAGATGACATTTTAGAGCAGCTTTGAAGTTAGTGCGTGATGACACAGAATTTATAGGGTGAGGGAGGGTATTCCATAATTTTGCTATGGAGTAGGAGAAGAGAGCTTCTCCAGCAGAGTTCCTGGTTCTAGTTTCCTGTAATTGATTTTTGTTGCTGGAGCGTAGAGGTCTGGTGGTATGATAGGGTTGGAGTAGATTTTGGAGGGATGGGACTTTTAGAGGATGATTTAGTAGTTTGTGGGTGAGTGAGAGTTGGTACCATTGAAGGAGGTGAGGGAGTTCTAGCCAGCCTAGTTCAGTAAGTGAGGTGCGCTAGGAGTCTTATCATGAAACTGCACTCATTGCAAGCATTCCTTGCCCTGGAGGATGTTGACATTTGTGCAGTCACTGAAACCTGGTTCAAAGCTGTGGAGAGCACCCCAGCCTTACCAGGTTATTCATCCTAACATACTTTCAGACCCCAAATGGAGGGCTACAAAGCCAAAGGAGGTGTAGTTTCAATATTTATCAAAGACATGCACACCTCCAGGCTGGTTGAATGGTGTGACACACAGAAGGCACTCCAAGTGCAGTTAACTGTTGACAAACCACCTATTCAAATAGGTAGCTACAGACCTCCAATCATGACTCAGGATGCCCACTGCACCTATCTGTACTTACTTGAATCCATAAAGATTCAATCCGCTACCCTGATCCTGGTTGACTTTAACTACCCAACCATACAAGCAATATCCTCTTTTTCTGAATAAGCAAATAAGGTCACTGGTGAAATACTCTAAGGCTAACTTCAAGTCTAAATTGGCCACATCCTCTAAGGACAATCACAAGGCCTTTTTCACATATGTCCGCAATCTCAAAGGTAACATCCAAATCTGCTCTGAAGTGGTGGTCAATAACATCACATACAGAAATGCCGTAGATATAGACAACCTGCTGGCAGACAGGTTCAGTGAAAACATCACTTTCTTCAGTAAACCAGGACATCCTCAGCACCTGCCCCCTCCCTCATCACCAGGGAGCAGGCCTGCAGTCTTCATTGGACCTGATAACATCCCTGGCTGTATCCTACATGAACACAGGCATTAGCTCTCAGCTCCATTAGGCACCATATTCAAACAAAGCCCAAGCACCAGCTTCATCCCAGCTGAATGGAGGACAGGCATTGTCATCCCTCTACTCAAAGGTGGAGCGTCCACTGACCCAGACAATTATAGGCCCATCAGCCTAACTAGCCTGATCCGCAAGGCCATGGGATGCATTATCATGGAGCTTATAAACAAGGACATTGGCAACCTCCAAACACGTGATCTCGCACAGTTTGGTTTTGTCTGAGGGAGATCATGCCTGTTAAACTTGGTCATCTTCTTTAAAACAGTCATCAAAGCCATGGACGAGGGGAAGACAGTGCATACCACCTACCTTGACCTAGCCAAAGCCTTCAACACTATTCCTCACTCGGGCATAATAGATAAATTCTCCCAGCTAGGCATCAACCCATATGTTACCAGATGAGTCGCTAACTGTCTCACTGAAAGAACCCACTCAGTCAAAATAGGGGAAGCCACCTCTAGTAGTAGACCCCCTAATGAGCGGTGTACTCCAAGGATTGGTTTTGGAGCCTCTGTTGTTTGGGATATACTTTTCTGACATGCAAGCCGAAACCAGTGGTCTGTGGCTGACCATGTTTGCAGATGACTGCAAGCTGGGTGCTGTCTTAAATTCCCCTAGTGATGTGAACATCCTCCAAGAGGGCCTTACCCAAACTAATGACTGGTGCCAGAAGAATGGCCTCAAACTGAATGCCAAGAAGTGCATCGTTATCCCCATTGGGGAAAATGGCATCCCACTAATTATCACATTAATAACAATGTATTAAACATGCAATCAGTTGTGAGGGACTTGGGCACCCAGGTTGGCAGCAACCTGACTTTTGACCACCACATTGCCTCCGCTGTACAGAAGGCTTTCTACATGGCCCACCTGAGAAATAAGGGTATTTCATCCAGGAACACTGCTGTACTCCTCCCTTATCAGACCCATTATTGAGTACAGTGATCCTTTCAGCATGTACCTTGCCAAGAACATGCAGCACCTGGAGAGGCCACAGAGGTTCCTCTCTATGAAAATCCAGGGTCTCAAACACCTGTCTTATACAGATAGGCTAAAAGCCCTGCCCCTTTACTCAGTCTCCTACAGTCTGCAAAGAGGTGACATGTGTCTGGCATACAAGGCCATCTCAGACTTAGCCTTGATGCAGTTGATGCATGTCTGTAAGTCAAACTCCACTCGCGCAACCCACATGCAAGGCCTTAACCAGGTCTGTGACATTAATAGAACTTGTTGGGGAGATAAATTTGTGTCCCAAAGACTCCACCATCTGTAGAATAGAATCCATTTCTGTGTCAAGCAGAGTATCTGTCTAGCCCTCTTTAAGAGGAACCTAAATGACTGGATGGGAAACAGAAAATACACTCCTGGGATCCCACCTGTGTCTCTACTGGACAGGAGAAACAGGTGCTTACTTTGAGGGAACATGGGCAAAATTCTTGGCTAGGTTTATAAGAGCCTCTGGGCCAATAGCCTAGTATCATCCTATGAACCTATGAACCTATGAACCTACAAACACACACACACACACACAGAAACACACACACACACACACACACACACACACACACACACACACACACACACATGTATATATATATATATATATATATATATATATATATATATATATATATATATATGTATATATGTATATATATATATATATATTACTTGGAAGGTCCAACTGGGTAGCTGCCTAATCTCAGTGAAGGCCACTGGAGAATAGTTCCAAAGTATTGCAAAAACATTTGAAGAAAAAGAAGTTATGTACTCACCATAACATTCCATCTGTGTTGGCCATTTTCATTCTACCCCAACAAATGGGTTCAGATCCAATCCTCAGATCTGACTCGTTCACTTTTTACAGCTCGTGGATACTGAAAACTCTCAAACTCCTCCCTAACCCATAATGACGTAGTCCCCCACCATACCTCAGAGCTTGTTTGCTGACCTTTTGCTTATTAGAAAATAATGAACAACCATTATAAGAGAAACCAATATCTGGAGCTCAAAGGCAAAAGCATTGGTTCCCCTAGCATCTTCTCATTCTTCCAGAAATAAAAAACAAAATAGTAGGGGGTTGCAGGGAGGTGAGATGAGGAAGAATGAAAATGAATAACACAGATGGAATGTTATGGTGAGTACATAACTTCTTTATCTGATGTTGTCAATTTAATTTGTACCTCCACAAATGGGACAGTGTCCCCAAGTACCTAAGTGCTGGGAGGATCCTAAGGAAGGATATATCTGAGCACCATTGAGCTGAAGGCTGCTCATCCCCTAGAAACCAGATCCAAGTTGTAATGAGCAATAAAGGTATGAGGATTATCCCAAGTTGCAGCAGCACAAATATCATTCAAGGGAGATCTGAATAAAAATAGTGACGAAGTTACCATAGACCTGGTGGAATGAGATTTTGGTGCTTTTGGCAAAGACACACCCAATTTATTATAAACAAAGTTAAAAGAATCAGTTAACCATTTGGCTAAGGTCACTTTAGTAACTGGCGTGCTCAATTTGGATTCCAAAAAGGAGACAAATGATCTGACTTTCTGAAATTTTCTGTCCTATGTAAATAGAAACGTAACTGTCTGTGAACATCCAATAAGTGTAACATGTATTACCCTCTGTTTGTAAAATTTGGAAAGAAAACTGGACGATACATAAATTGATTGATGTTGGATTCTGACACCATCCTAGGAAGAAAGGATGGATTGGTTCATAAAGATACCCCATCTCTATGAAAAATCAAATAAGAAGGCTTAATGGATAGAGCTTGAAGCTCTGAGACTCCTTAAGCAGAGGTTATGGCTACTAAAAAGATAGTTTTCCAGGTTAAACATTTTAGTTCACATTTCACTGATGGTTTGAATGGAGATTGAGTCAAAGCTTGTAAAACTATATTCAAACCCATTGTGGAGTTGGATCTTTAAAAGGGGGTTCCCCTTATTAAGAACTTACAAAGTTGTTATGAAGAAGCCAAGGTGGATATTTTCACTCCTACGTGAAAATTAGAATTGGCAGTTAATTGTACTTTGTCAAAGAGCTAGCACCTTCATTAAACACTGTAGATAAAAACTCAAGAATTTTAGCTACTGGTGCTGAAAAAGTGTCAGTGTCTTTCTGTTGTGCCCAAAAAACAAATCTTTTCCATTTACTTTTGTAAATCATCCTAGTGGAAACTCTATGGGAAGATAAAAGAATGTGATAGACGAGAGGAGAGCCTGGGTTGTCTAGCTATCATTGGAAGTGGAGAAACTATACAGTCAATTTTTGGCCTAAAATGTCCAGGTGAATCATGTCTGCTGGGTGAGACAGGATGTCTGGAATTGGATCCAGAATCCATGGTGGGCAAACTAGATGAGGCCATAGAAAGGGAAACTAAATCTGATGAGGCCAATCCAATAAGGAACAATGAGGATGACTGTGCTCTTCCACTGAGATGCTTTTTGGAGAAACATGAGAATTACAGGAGCTGGGGGGATAAGCACAAAGGAAACAGGGGGCAATCATAGAGGAGAGCATCTCTTGGTGATTCCCCTGGTGAAGGGATCAGGGCAATGAACCTGTTGCACTTGTTGATGGGAGATGCAGACAGGTCACAGCAAGGTTGGCCCTATTGACAGAATATCTTTTCCTCAACTCTCATTTTGAAAGACCACTCATGAGGCAATAAAATGGATCTGCTCAATTTGTCTGCTATCAAGTTGGATTTCCCCAGAATGTGCACTGCTATCAGAAATTGATTGGATGAGATTTCCCACTGCCACAATCTCAGAGCTTCTTGACACAAGGAGTAAGGTCTGTTTTTTACTTGTTTGTTGATGTACCATACCATTGACCTATTGTCTGTCTGAATCACAATAATCCTGGAAGGAAAAAAGTCTTGAGAGGCCTGAAATTCTAGGAGTACTGATTTCATTTCTAAGACATTGATATGTGTGTTGGCCTCTTTGGGGGACCAGGTGTCTTGAACTGTCTTTCCCAAGAAGTGATAATCCCCCCACCTAATTTGGAAAGTGCCCATGGTCGCTATGGCTTTGCACTGAGGAAAAAATGAAGGGACAGCCTTGTAAAATCTGATCTGAGCAAATCCACCACAAGAAGTTATTTTGGATACCTGAGTTATTATGATCTGCGTGGACAAAGGCTGGTGCAGAATATACCACTGAGTTACTAGGGTCCATTGAAGAATTCTCATATGGTATCTTGCTAATGGAAACAGAACTATTGGAGCCAACATTGACCCCAAAGCTTGGTGAATCAATTGAGCTAATAGAGAATAATTTTGGATTATCTTTCTTGAAATCAAATAGTCTGCACCCTTGGTAAGGGAAAGGAGGCTGTTACTGACACCATATTGAGCAAGTCCATATGAACTCTAATACTTGAGATGGTTCTAGCTGATATTTCTTGTGATTGATAGTAATTCCCAGGTGAGAACACAGCTGGAGTACATAATCTCATGCTTTTATCAGAAGATGCCTTGTTGTAGCGGTTAAGAGCCAGTCATCTAAGTACAGAAACACCTGAAATACTGGCAGTTTCAAGTGAGCTGCTACTGCTGCCATGCATTTGGTGAACACCCTGGGGGCTGTGGTGAGGCCAAAGGGCAGAGCTCTGAATTGGTAATGACTGTTTTCCAGCCAGAAGAGTAGGTATCTTTTGGATCTTTTGTTCATTTTTGTATGATAGTATGAATCCTAAAGATCTACCAAGCACGTCCAGTCATCCATGTGCAGGAAAGACAAAATAGACTGAAATGTGACCATCCAACACTTCATGTACTGAACTGATTTGTTCAGATTGCTGAGATCCAAAATTGGTCTCCAGTCTCCTGTTTTCTTCGGCACTTAAAAGAATCCTGAGTAAGTTCTCGACTCTTTCTTGTCTGGGGGGACCTCTTGGATGACTCTTTTTTCTTGCAGCTTTTTTATTTCTAGTGCTGCTGCTTTTATCTGACTGGGTGGAACATCAGGAATGTTGTTTACTGTTAAAGGGGAGGAGGGTATTATATAAACTCTGGAAATAATCCTCTGCAGCCATGTATCTTTTGTAATCTGTAGCCAGGCTCTCTGATGCAGGAATAGATGACCTCCTACTGCCTCCAGAGGTGGGCAATTGGGTCTACTTTCAGAAGCAGTGGTAGGATCTGTTAGAGAAAGTGTCCCTAAATCCTTGGTTCTGCAGGCCTCCTCTGCCAAGAAAACAGTGTATTCCATTAGAGTTTCCCCTCTGCCCCTGGGGGAACTCTCTCCATGTGGATCATGGAAAGGACCCTGGGACTTTCTAAACCACATTTTTGACTACCTCATTGATTCCTAGAGAAGGTTCTTTGAGGAGTTGAAAAATGTTTGCCCACTGCAGACACAGTCTTACCATCTTGTGCACATCTGGATACTGTGCCTTTAATCTTGGAGCCAAACAAAGAAGTTTGGTTAAAGGGAGCATTGACAAAGGAAGTCTTGAAGGGCTCTGTAAGATTATGCAGGCACATTCAGGCATTCCTCCTAATGGAAATGCCAGAACCTACTGCCCTTGAGGTGCCTTTAGCTGCATGTGAAATGAAGCTCATGGAAGAATTTGAACTAGATTGTAGGGTAGCCAACTGTGAAGTGATGGAATTCTCTGCCTCAGAGGTTAACGTCCCAGAGAGGGATTTGATAAGTTCTTTAATCAAATCCCTCTGCAATCCGGTGAAGTGTGTCAAGTAATTCAGTGACTGAAGTGCAAAGGTCACTGAAGCATACACATAGTTCCCAAATCAGTCCAGCTTCATAGAGTCCATGTTAGGGGGATGAACAGAGGAACTCTGTTTTGTGAGTTTCTTTATTGTGACCGCCACTACAACCATGGCATCTACAGGTACTCCTTTACTCTCAAATTTCCTACCTTTGGGTGGTGCTAGGATCCTATCTGATCTCTTGGGAATAATCTCAACAAAGTCAGGTTCCTTCCATGCCCAGCAAGAGATCAAATCGATGAAGTTGTCAGCAAGTGGAGTCACCCAGGGGGTAGAAAGGCCAGATCCAAAGGCTTCCTGTAATACCAATTCCTCTTGGGAAGGGTTGTCAGTAGAACAGATACCCCTTTGCTTGAAGATCTCCAGGATGTCTCCAAAGGAGATGTCATCAGGTGGTGATCATGGAGACCTTCATCAAAATCAGCATCATCTGTGACCGACTCTTGAGGAGAGTCTAAATGCCTCCTTTTGTTTTTTCTCTTCTTAGGGAATTCTTCAGTGGGATACTCCAGAAAATATCAGAAGATATGAGTATACCCTCATGGGTAGCCTGGGGACTTTAGACTGGTTGTTCCTGTGGTATAGAATGTTGAGGCTCAAGACACAAAGACAAATAGGTTTGGGAAAAAGAATCTGAGGGGGGTGGAGGTCCTTCTTCTAGGAGCAGAGAACACTCTCTCAACTACCTCAAAAGCAGAATGCCCAAGAGATAACGAGGTTGGCAGTTCAAAGGAGACTTGATTCTGGACCGTTGGCTCCTTCAAATCCGAAGGCAGAAAAATTGAGGTAGGTGTCAGAGCAGAACTGTCCAATGCTGAGACTATGAGAAGCAGAAATGGCTATGAAAACTTTGTACCAACACCTCAGATCTGGCAACAACACTATGACTCTGAGTGTCATCCAGCTCCAACACATTTGGAACCGGTCCACTCAGAGATGGTATTGCAATGGAAGATACAATGATCCTCAGATCTGACATGGATGGATCCAGCATTCTTGGATCCAAGTGCTCTGAAACCAAAGGTTGGATCAGAGGCAGAGCCGAGATATGTGGAGTTGTACTGATAAAGGTCTCTGGACAGAAGAACCCCATTTGATTTATGTTGACAGAAATTTCCTGATCATCCTATCCACATTTACTTTGGTCAAACTTCTGGATGAATGAGAAGAGTAGGGAACTAATGAGGTCCTGGAATGGTGACATGTCTCTAGGAAAGGAGATGGAAGGTGTGAGGGTACAGGATCCAGCGACAAAGCATATCAGGCCCAAGAAAGCTACTTCAGATCCAAATGTCTTGGATCCAATGACATAGATTTTGTATCAGAAGTTGTCGGATCTGGGGGTTTCACCTTGGATCTGATGAAGTCAGATCCAATAGTCTAGTTCACAGGGGGAGTCGGGCTCAGAGCAGCAGATCTAGAAGGATCTGAAGGATGCTTCATATACTAAATTTTCTTGGGGGTTTGAGCCCCAGATATTATTTCAGAAAAAATGGTAGGAAGTAAGCCTTTAAAATAAGCTTATTCTTATGATCCACTAGAGTTTGAGGATTAAATGCCTTACATATGACTCAATTACATCTGATAAAGGAATTTTCTGGCCACAGGTCTTACATTTCTTAAAACTTGAGGGTATCTCAGTCATTTCGAGATAAAAGCTGGAAACGTTTTTTTTTCCTTTCCTTGTAATGAAAGAAAAGAGGAAAGTTAAAGTGAAAGATTACCAAAGATGGTAACTGAAGGAGCAACAGCAAAGGTATAAGAAAGGAAAATAAAGGTAATTTAACTTAAACTAAAAAAGTGTAGAAAGGGTAAAACAGGACTATTACAGAGTACAAGACAAAAGACTATATATATATATATATATATATATATATATATATATATATATATTTATATATATATATATAAAGCTACTTTTTTACTCACAAACTAACACCAAAGCTCGAGAGCTAAAAGCAACCATGTCCATACACAAGGGTGGCAAGTGAGATCTGAGATATGATGGGAACATGGGCGTTATAGGTAAAAGAGGAGCTTGAGATTTTCAGTATCCACAAGTTGTAAAAAAAGGCTTGAATTCACTAAATAAGAATTTGAATTTCAGACTTTATATTGTTCAGAAACTGTATGGTAACACAAGGCCTTTTATTCTGGCACATATCTCAGTTTCTAAGAGCAGTATTTAAAATTTGTCCCTATTTTAGGGCTTTCAACCTCTATTATTTTTGGCTTTGTCCAGAATTTTCAGCTAAGAGGTTGAGAGCTATAGCAGCTGGTATATGAAATACATACATACATATATATATTTATATACAGTATGTATAGGTTTACCATCAAAAGCAAGAACGACACAGCATAATCCATTTGTGCTGTTGATCCAAAATACCGATGTTGCACATATTAATTAGCTAAAAACGTCGAAGTGCATTTAGTGACACTATCGCCATTCACACTTTTGACATTCTTTTTGCAGTTCATGACTACAAATCACGTGACTTAATGTTTTTGCAGGGAGGCAAGCTCCCTGCACCACCCACACCCCCTGCAAATTATATATTCCAACTCTGAGATCGCACTACAGGAAAAGGGAAATTTCCAGATCCA